>NC_046968.1:21711947-22011947 GCF_009769545.1 Cyclopterus lumpus
GCCAACCCCGATCAACAGGCAGACGGATAATGTTCAGAACATTTGGCGGAGGGAAGAATCAAAGCCTTGATAGTTCCTTTCTGCGTTTATCTGATTTCATTTATTTTTTCTCCAACTGTATTCAACCGTGTGTGTGTGTGTGTGTGTGTTACATCTCCAGCAGAATATGTTTGCTCTACAAACCAAATAAAGCCATAACCTGTGCACCATCTGAGTGAAAACAGAAACAAAGAACAAAGGCATTTTTCCTTTTGTTTCCCTCCTCCAAGTGTTGACAATACTTTATTGCCCATGCATGTAGCACATTTAAAACAGAGTCTCGTACAAGCACAATCATTTTTGAGGTACCCGCGTGACAGGTTGCAGATGTCTATCTCGTAACGGGGACGCTGAGCGGTGACAAATGCTTTCCGGGCGCAGGTTGAAGCACGAGAGTGAACTGATTTGAATTGATGTTATTCCAGCAGAAATCAATGCATTTTTTTAACAGCTGCAATTACGCCCCTCACGTCAATTCATCAAGAGATTTGCATGAGGTAATTGTTGGCGCCACGTCTACTGATGCATTTTTATTACGTTTCAATTAGGAATTGAATCCAATTAGGGAAGTCATTCCAATCAACCAACAGGGGTCTCTGCTCTGAGCAAAGCCTACAGTATGAGGAGGCTGCTGAGCCGAAGGACAGAACTGAGCCAGAGGTCCATCTGTAATCCAAAGTCATTTTCATTACCTTTCACAATGCCTCTTGCACAGGAATACAAAAATAATAATTACAAATAATAGTCAGTTTACCAAAAAGTAGTAAGGCGGTTTTGTCAGCCTTGTACTTTTACATATTTTCTTTTCTTAATTTGACAAACTAATAAGCACTTAATTAATTAAACATTTTCTTCTATTTTGTTTGGGTACGATTAGATCATCAAAGCAATCACACTGGGCAGCTAACAATTAAGATTGCAAATGCATTGCATTTCATTAATAATAACACATCGTAGGACATGTGATGTAGTTCTCACAAGCCTTTTGTTTCTCGGATGATTAGGTTCAGAGAAAAATGAAGTAAAACAGAGACTTGAGCCTGCAGATAAGTTATTCAACCAACTCAGACAAAATTAGGTGTTAATGAACTGCAAATTGAATTGCACATTTGTATATTTCAGCCGCCGTCAGTAACTGACTGACGTAGGTGTTTTTCCACCGAATGAAAAGAGTTGCTCAAGATCATCTATGAACCCTCTCAGTTGCATTCTCAAAGGAGATCAAAAGCCAAACCTCTAACTAACCCTGATATTTGCTCCCTCGCCGGATGACACAATATCAGTGAAATACACTCACAATAAGCCAACCTAAAAGAAAAAATGCACAGGGGTGTTGCACACTGTTTATTTGCTTGTGAGAATTATCTTCCTCATAACATTGTCAGAAGCGATGGGCAAGGCAGAGCTGCACCAAGCCAGCTCAGAGCTTTGCTTTTGTGGTCAACGTCTCATTCTTTGACACCATGTTAATATACTTTTTTTTTTTCTTCTTTTAAAAAAAATAAATATATATATATATATATATATATATATATACATATATATATATATAAATATAAATATAAATATAAATATAAAACTGCTGAAAACTTGTACTGAGGTAGACAGCCGAGAAGGGCGATGGTGGCTTTGATCTCAGGGCAGAGTGGTCGTGTGCACGCTGCTACTGCCCCCTGGGGGAGACGCGGGGGATAATCGGCGCTGGGAGCGGCAGATGGCTGCGGCGGCTTCAGCAGGAAAGAACACGCTTTCGATCGACCAACAAGAAAACTCGTGAGGAGTAAGCACTCCCTTGGGTTTCTATCATCATCACCATACTAATCGGATCAACCTTGGAAAAAATAAAAATAAAAAAAATGACAGCTTGTGTAACTCAGTTGGTTATATTGCCATGAGCACTCATAAACAGAGCGCTGTTACCACCTCGATGTGAGCAATAGCTGTGTGAACATGTGACGACGTCCAACAGGTCAAAACACGAGCAACACACATCAACAAACGGTTGCTAAAGAAGGCAGAAGCCATTATATCTGACAGTGCACTTCGAACTGAAGTCCCTGCCCTCTGGTTGCCATCTCCAGACGACCATTAGCCAAAAACTAACAGATTTAAATCTTCTTTCATATCATCTGACATTTCACTGCTAAACTCTGTAAAGTCATATCTGTTTCCCCCTACTTTTCACTAACAGTGTAACTTCTTTTACTTCACGAGTTCTCACCTTGTACTCTCGTATTTGTTTTTTATTACGTGTCATTTTTTATCTTGTGTGTCTTGCCTTTTTATTGCTACTGCAGCAAAACCAATTGCCTCTCGGGGACAAATAACAGTCTTCAACTTGAACACATCCCCAAAAAAATGCATACTTTTAAGACTCTCGGCGCATCATCATTAGTTTCAAAACATCAAAACATGCGTTTAGAATTATTGCCATCCTTGTAATAAAAAAAACATGCAATTTCTTTTTCTTATTTATGTCCAACAGAAGACACCTATAACTTGGAAATGCTAGCCATACTATTATGTGTTTTTGGCCCCACTCCCCAAGAAAGAAAAAAAGCCAATACACAAAGGATTCAGCGATTGAAGTAATCAGTGCACCTTTTTATCCTTCTTTTGTGTGTGTGTGTGTGTGTATATATATATATATATATATATATATATATATATATATATATATATATATATATATAATAGCAGGCTTTTCAAGGAGTCAAAGGAGATTCCCCATCTCTCTCTCTTTTCCACTGTCTGCCTTTCATATGCAGTGAAAACACACACAAATAAACACACACACAGATGCACACAAACACACACAGAAACCCGAGACACTAAATGTAGCTGTGGCAAATAGGGGTGTGCAGATTGCCCACTTAGACGGTTACATTATCCTTTTTGTGTTTACTTTTCATTCTCTGCTCTCATTCTCAGCCCTTCGTCGTCTATGCTGTCTTTGTGCCTCTTGCTCACGCTGCCGCTGTCGTCAGGTGTGTGCGTGTCCATTTCCCCTCCTCATTGTCCTGTGTCCTGACATCTTTTCACTCGTCCCTCATCTCTCTGCCATCATCAAGGACCCGGTGGCCTCCTACGTAGCACCAGTGGAGAGAAGGGTCTGTATCTCGGCAACGCACCTAGCAACCGCTCCTCGTAACTATGGATTATAACCTGTTGCCAAGGGAGACAGAGATGGAGGATTGATTTTTTTTTTCCTTTTTTTTTTTTTAAGGATGAAATTCAAAGTGAATTAGATGCATGAATAAACAATGCATCAATACATGGCACACTAACATTTATATGACTTCATTCATCCGTGAGCTTCTTACTCCATCTTGTTACAGATTAGTCAAGATTATCTCACAGACTAGCACAGAGACCTGGTTTATGATTTGAAGCTTTCTCCAGGATACTCTGAGGGTAAACGGGGTTGGACTACTACCCATTCATATTATTAATTTGATATGTATTCTTTTTTTTAAAGATAAAAATGTAATCAAAAAGACCTGGGCATGAACTAATTTCAAATTAAATCATGTGTTATCTTTAACTTTAACAAACTAAGTACTAAGTATTTTTAAAGGAAATGGATTCATGTCCTCTTGAAATAATAACAAATTAACATCAGTCAAATATATTGATTATGGATACACAAGACCACTTCTTTGGATTCAGATTCATCTGTGAATTGAGGTACACTATTGCATTACTTAGAAGAGCATCAACCCTATTATTTCTGTCTTTATTTCCGATCTTTGCTCTTACCAATATTAGTAATTATCATAAACAAAACAAAAAAGTTTAAACGGTGGGGGAGGGTTTAAGGTTTAGAATGTATCCCCAGCATTGTGTTCATTTCTTTTAAATACTAAATGCTTTTTTAATTGGCATGTAAACTGGCCCACGACTATAAAATGAAATGAGCCCTCATAAGAAAAGGGGACATGCATACACACTTAAACACACACTGGCACAGTCCCTTTCTCTCTTCATTTTGGTGCTTCTCACCCATTCTCTCTCATCGCCAACTCTGATGAGTGCTTTTACATGGCCACACAAACTTGTCATTAAACTAACCCGCTATTTTCCATCACCTCGGAGCTAAATTACCACACTCTGCATGGCATCCTGTGGACCAGCTTGTGGATATGAAAGCCTGCAATTCCCCTGCTCTAACCTCTCTGGGCTCTCGCAAGCGCACTAATGATAGGCTGCCACTGGAGAGCGGGTGGAATGGAGCCGTAATGTCCTTGGAAAGTGCAGGCTGGTGTGGGGAGAGCGACCTGCTTTGTCTCTCTCTTTCTCTCTCTCTCTCTCCTCCGGCCTCCATGTTAATGGGCAGATCTAGCTTGAACCCTGATGGCTAGATGCTTGTGATGGGGACCTGAATCTGACAGAGGTCCCCGCCATTAGCATGCCAGTGTTCAACGGAGTACCGATGCACACGAGTACTGTTGCACAAACATTCCAACACTGCTGCCTCAACTCTACGATGCACAGGTAAAGTTCGGTGGTCTTTTGACAGCTCGTCATTACTGAACCTCTTCAGCCACCTACAAGAGGAAATGTGGACACACACACACACACACACACACACACACACACACACACACACACACACACACACACACACACACTATACTATAATATTAATAATAATATTTCATTATTACATACTGTGCTGTGTACATTGTATCACATACTAGACTGTAATGTTCTACATTGTTCATAGTAAGTGGCAATGAAGAAAATATGTTGCTTTATTTTTGCCTTTATTCATGCTATACGTTTTGTTTATTATTTTTTGTATAATACCACATGTGAAATAGTCTATATACTTTACCTTGCAGTAGTCTTCTATAATGTACTATATCAGGGGTGGATGGAAAATACTAATAACATGATGATATCAATGCTTTCTCAATTCCGATATGTTATCATACCCAATACAGGATGCATGAAATTGTAAAGTCATTTATCTATCGAGTGATCATTTTCAGTAAAAACCTCATGACATTTGAATAAAAGCGTCCATACCATTTATTCTCTATAAATCACAATATTTGTACCTAAATGTTTTGCCACACTTTACCACCCAGCCCTAAATATGCATCTATATTATATAACTCATACTATGGTATTTCCTTCAACCAATACAGTGTGTGATTCTGTATGTTGTGGCATTTTAAACACTAACATCTCCACAAAGATCAGAGCTGACTGAAAGCGAGGTCCAGTCTAGAAGCCCGCCGCAGGTCGGGGGCTCAGTGTCTTGCTCAAGGACACTTGGACAGAAGTGGAAACGTGACCTTACACCAACAGGACAAACTCCTCCACTCCCGCTGCACTTTCACTCAGTGAGAGTCTTTGGTTCACGAGGAACAGTCTGAGCTCACTGGTTGAGCTGAATGCTGGAGTGTTTGGCTGAAGAGGGTTTTCTTTTAAGCACTTATTTGTGTAGTTAAAATAATGGCTTGATCCTTGTTAATTTCATATTGTAAGGAGTGGGTGTGAGTTTGAACTCATTTCTACTCGTAAAAATAAACAAATAAAACCAATTAGCTTTTTGACGAGCAAATGATTTAAAGTCTGGTTGGTGTGAGGCTTTTGTAAAGAGCCGGTTAAGAAAAATGTGTTTATTTTTAATTTCTCAAGTGAAGATAACGTTCACTCTCCAATCTGTTGAACTAGCACGTGAGATTACACAACATTCAAATTAGGATCCAACACTGCTCGACAATAGTTCATGTTTATACATATGAAATAAAAAAAACTCTATTTGATATTATTTTCAGTGAGAGGCACCAGGTCAGTTTTGTAAAGAAGAAACATCTAAATCAGTCTTAGTGATGTACCACCACCTAGTGGTTAATGGAGGGTACAATATAAGAACATATTGTTTTAAAGAACAAAAAACACATTGTACAGTACTTTTCTGTACATATATAAAACAAATAGTATGATTAGCCTAGTAAATATGTTCAGTCTTTTAGATAAACAAATTTAGTTACATAATAAAGAGTCCTCTTTATTATATTAGCACAGTATCTAATGTGTGAATACAAACCTATGCTATGATTTGATGAGTTTGTCAATGTACTGTACGCTGTGAAATGTAATACAGTGGGATTTACCGAGCAATAATTGAAAATTCCTGAATACAATTTCAGGAATGACTTCTTTTTTTTTGCCTTTAAGAAACAATATGAATGGTTTATTATCCCTCTCGTTGAGTGCATTCATAGCCAACAGACAATACATTAAAAAAAAAAAGTCAAACGAGTGTAAATCAGCACCAATAAATACAATCTGCTCAGTAGATTGTATTTATTTATAGATTTGTTTCGTATTGTAATATGGCTGTAATATGGCCTTGGACCACTCGAGGGCAGTAAGAGTCTATAACAGACGGAGTGGACAAAGTAAAGCTGAAGCCTCCCTGGGAACAAAGGATTAGTTGGTGGTCCAGCACCATCAAAAGACTGTTGTATGTAAATTGTGTAAATCCACTATGGGAGAGAATGTTTCTGCCAGTCTGATTTCATGCCCAGTCAACCCACTGGAAAAAGACCTCAGGCCAGCTGACCCATGGCTGAGTAGTTATGTGGAAAAAAGGGAATCGTAGAAAGTCAGCCAGACACAAAATCACTTTCCTCTGCAATGTTTTGTGTCTGCACTTTTCATTTGGGGATATTTTTTTAGCTGTGGTTCCATGTCTGTCCACGTTCGGGCGTAACTATAATTGTATTTCAGCTCTGTGTTTAAACAAGCGACTGTTGGGCAAATATTGACCAACAAACAGCAGTTGACAAGTTGTGTCGTTAGTACATTTAGAGAATCCAGAGAATGGGAGAGAGTGTGAAAGGTAATACTGTCGTGATTATTGGTTGGATGCTGGCCTTGGCTTTAACATAATTTCCTGGTAAAAATGTCAAATTATGATCCAGGCAACATATTGCCATTCCAGACAGACGATCATTCACCTGGGGACAATGGGAGCTTTACGGCGTGGGTGAGTGAGTAGGTAAATAATTTGGGAGAGGAGATAGGGACACAATTAAACTGACACATGTAAATGTTGGCTAAATGGGACGAGTAGAGGAGAGGGAGCCCTCTCATGCAGCTAATTGATCTATTAAGTAAACAGAGGCCGCTCCTGGAGGGGTGTCGTGGTGGGGCTGGAAAAGGGGTGAGAGATAAGGCAAGGTGCTAATGACTCATCTGTGGCTAAAATATGAGTCTGGAGATGAAAATCCAGCAGTGGTGAGACGGGAGCATCTGGTGGTCGGTAATATGTAGTAAATATCACGGGATACTGCATGTATACGTGAGTAATTATGTGGCAGAATATTTTGCGTGCACTCAAGTTTTACCCCAAAAACAATGTTTGATATGAGACACTTTACATTTGTTATTTTCATATCTTACATTTCCATTTTTGCCCACAAAGGAACAGACTTTATAGCTGCCATTGTACTTGAAGGCAGAAACATAATTCAGCTCACTCACACCAACAAAGGCATATTGCAGAGGCTTGCTGGCTGAAGGGGAGTTCTTCACACACCAGATACCAGCACATGGAAGTCCGTAATTGGTCTAAAACATCACAATTTGCTTCAGCTGCCTTGTGGGAAAGCGTTTCCAACACTGCTTCCTGCCATGAAGCTTTCGGTAAACCAACCAATAGAAAGCCTCAGTGAGAAAGTACAAAAGCACAGGGGAGTATGCACCCAACAACAGGAGCACCTTACAATATATGGTAATCCAGCAAGACCACAAACCACAGCCTCATGTGTGTATAGATTGCCACAGGGCTGCCACAGAAACAATTACAATATTCTCATAAAGGTTGGATTTTGTGACAGGGCTCTTATGTTGGATTGGATATTTTCAGATTGAGTTCAGGCAGCCTCTTTATAAGTACACCTTTAGATGATCTCAATGTCGTACTGTAAGCTCTGCGTGTTCGGATGTGTTGAGTGTTCTCCGTTTTAATGGGAAATGCCTGTCCACTTGTCCCTTTTTTTTGCATGTGAAATGTAAAGTACTTTGTCAGACCTTTTTGCTGAAAGTGCTGTTCAGATAAAATTGACTTGATCTGACTGAAATATTAATGTGGATAACAGGCATTTCTGTTCCAATTTGAAGATCAAATGTCTTTGACTTTGGCTCACTTCGATCACATCTTGCCTCATAATGGGGAGCAGTAAAAGTGCATTATCCCCACGCTTGGGAGGAGGGTAATACATTGACAAGAGACACGCTCTGATGTTCCAAATGTGCAGAGTAAGTGGCGCTGAACGAGACAGGCTCCAGTGCTGACAACCAGGTGGACAGGTCCCCACCCTCATTCCCTCCGTCTTTCATTTGAATAATGCATGCTAATTACCTACTTGCCGAGAGCAGAACTGTCACCCCAAAGGCCCGATAGACATTTCCTTGCACATACAAGTACAAATACACACACACACACGCGCACCAGCATGCATGCACACACACAAACACACACACACACAGTCTCACACACACGTACAGTGCCCGTCACTGCTGCACTTCTAACCGCCTCCTAAACACTGGCACATTTACAATAGAGACTTCAGAAGACCTAGTTGATGAACTTGAGGGAATTCCTTTAACAAAAGCACCTGTCAAGATAGTATGTTGGCTAATGATGGACTACATCTACCACACTGCTGGAAGAGCTGAGCATGGCCTTTTCTTAAGCTCTTCCTGAAAGAGATTGACAGCCAGGGTGATAAAATAGTTCACTTAAATGAAAAGCAGTGTTACTGTGAGGAATCTTATTTATGTTAGCAGTTATTCAATTTTAAATAGTCCAAAATAAATAAATAAAACATTTTTTAATTAACTAAGTTTCTAACCTCTATGTGTATAATCAAAAACATTTCTTACTTTTGCAACTCCTGTCAAGAGTATCAAAAAGGTACAACTAACTAGGAGTGCCAGGCTTCCTGTGCAAGCATCGTGGCATCCTTTTCCCCTTATTGTAACGGGTTTACCAAAGCTTTTTTTTCTGGGGAAACTCTTTAAAAAAATGACAATCCATCGCAAGCAATTCATAATAGACTTTATCTACCAATCTTGACAAGAGCTTTACTGCCATTTCCACATCACCATTTTCTTGAATAGGTAAAGCAGCCATTTCGAAGAGTAATACCTTTGATAAATCCCAACTTCAATTTATGTATGTTATTGAAAACACATTTACTTTATGAATGAGACCAAATAAATGCAATAAGGCGGAGATAAGAGACTAACCGATGAGAGGAAAGAAAAGATTGAAATAAACCATATACTTTCAGGCGGACTTAACAGGCTCTTGTTTTTTTTCTCTTATCAGTTACACAAACTGAATGTATGCTTTCCTTTCATATTATTCTAAATGTTATGAGTACACTACCATTATCAGAACAATACGAAATATCAGGCTCCCTCATATGATGTACTGCAGATTTAAATCGAAAATGGAAAGAAATTTTGCATAGGGAATAAAGAAGTTTGAATAGACAGTATATACCCCAACAAAAACACCATATTGAAAGAAAAGGACACAAACTGTCAACCTTCATTCACTGGTTTACATGTACACACAAGCAAACAAGCATGCACTTACACACGTCCATTTAATTTAATGTATAGAGACACCACATGCAGACTCTGGCTCTGTCCCACACGTGCAATTGAATACACACACTTCATTGTAATATATCCCTAGCGTGGGACTAATGCTCGTACCTCTGCTGAGTCCCACACCACTTACAATATACCGTGGGAGCTTAGAGGTTTTTTCATCCAATTCATTTGAGGCTTGGTTACACAGAAAAATCCTCAGTTGGCTAAAACCTGCAATTTCACTGATGAGCTTCCTGGCTGCATACCAAATATGGAGGTAAATCCGGCAAACTGTGAGTGGGTACGTTTTGATAGAGTCATTGTGTGTACGTGAGCCTGCGTGTGTGTTTGACTGTTCGCCTGCGTGCACTTCACGACAAATCTCCAAACAAGATTTGCTTCCCCAACTTCCATTCCACCAACAAAAACGGTGGCAACCTGGGGCTAATTTGACCCTCCTGTCTGTCTGCCTGCGAAAAGGCCCGTCCGCCATTGGTATGCAAGGCATGGTGTGTCCTCAACAATAATTCAGGGATAAAATCAATGATGCTGCCAGTGAACGGCCCGTGGTTTTTACCGTCTCCATCAGTGACTTCTTGGAGGGCGTGTGTGGCTCTCTGACACAGAGGTTTGACAGATCTCCAACAGCTGTGTTGGTGGAGGGCCATGTGAGAGTTGGGATGAGGATGTTGACAAGACTGTCCATTAAAGCTGCGAGTGACACATGAGCAGCAGTAAAGCCGGTCCGTCCCATCCCCGTCCTCGCTGTCACCGGTCTGCCGCTGCGGAGGGGTTCAACCTCGCGTTAATGGATTCCTACATGACGGATTCCACTTGATCACATCTCAGTTGAATCTCCATTAAGATGTCAACGCGGTGGTTAATGTATTTGAGATTTTTACCCTCGTCCTGCTAAACCGTTATTTATGACACTTATTAGGAAGCATAACCCGGCCATCAATTAATGTCCTGCAGGCATGCTAAGCAATTGGGTCCATTGGCGTCAGACCAAATGTACTGGAACGTCCATTAATACTGCAATCCACACACAAGTGCCCACATTCAAATGAGCACATTCAGAGACACACAAATGCACTACTTAAGGCAACTTTTCGCACACATGCACATTTGCAATTTTCTCAAGTTGCTCTGTAAGAAAAAGTCTAATGCATCATGAAAAGCAGGTACATTTGCCTTGTGCTACTGCACAATGAGGGGGAGACACTTTTAATGTGTTTTCTCCCTACAAAGGTTAATATTTCGTATTCATTGGCAATAGAAAAATGTTAACATGCTGTGTCAGCGCTATGGTTAATGCATTTGAGATTTTCAATGATGCATTTTCCTTATATTGGAATTTGCATGTAATTAAAAATATTGTTCACTGCACCGTTTAGCTACTTCACTGCAAAAAAAGGTTTAATGTCCAGATTACTTGGATTTATCTATGGTTTTCCATTTGATTATATGAATGCGTATATAAATAATGTATTTTTTTTAAATCACAGTCTAGCCAGCTGTAAAGGGAAACACGTATATCTGCATCACTGAGTGATTCCCTTGCTGAGAGAAGAGTAGACGGTCTATATGGTAAAGGTCAGCTGTTGAGATTGACTGCAGTGAAATGCCAAAAATCCGTGAATTTTACTCTCGCATATAGTCTGCAGTGCCACTTTGACACTTATTCTAAGAGAGGCTAATACACCAAATGAGAATGACATTTTAAGAACATTTTATAGTGTATTCTTTCATATTTAACCATTTAAATTGCTCTTTCCAGTGTCTGGAGGGAATTTCAAATACTTCAAAGACGTATGACTGTAATCTATATTTACTTGAAGATTGAGTCAGAGGAAATATAGTAGCTTTGATTTGTAAGTAGAAAAAAAAGAGAAAGAAGAAAACAAAATAAGAAGGTTTTAGCTCTTTCCCTTCGTTGTAATCCAGTGTTTTGTGATTCAAAACAACAACACAAAAACAGCTCGTTACGAAAGGGACGTGGGAGGTTTTGAGCAATGATTCCCTCTAAATCCACTTTGTTACAGTAAATGGAGTTATGTGTTCTAGAGTCCCCAGTACCCCAGTGGTTGCCATTTTTCCTCAAGCAGACAGCACCAAGGAACAAGTTATAAAAGGCCACATCGCCACAGCTCATGCAAGACAGACCATTACTCATTTGATGTGTGCTTGTGTTATTAGCTAGATTCAACTGCCTGTAAGACGAAGGACAGGAGTAAACACAGCCTGTGTATTGAGCAAATTGTGTTTGGTGCCTGTGTGTGTGTGTGTGTGTGTGTGTGTGTGTGTGTGTGTGTGTGTGTGTGTGTGTGCGTGTGTGTGTGTGAGAGTTAGAGGCAGAGTCAATGTACCCGTTTACTGCCGTTGGTTTCTACCATCAAATATTTAGGTTGAATCAAATCCAGCATTTAAGCCCTTTTCACAGCAGCCATTTCGACATGTCATAGCAGGGTATACACAGGTGTAATTGATTTAATCAATTATGCGTCCATTCTATTTAGCGTGTCACAGCCATTCCAGTGAGCCAGCGTGCACAATACTGGCCCAGCTAAATGGAAAGGGGACATCATTAATTGTATTAATTACACCTGTGTTTACCCTGCAATGACCGCCACAGAATAGCTGTTGTGAAAATGGACCGTGGCCTAATTGTAAATTCTCTATATCTTAGAGAAATGATTAACTGATAAATGTTTTTCAATAATAGTGTAATTAATACTAGCATTTCCTGGATGTCTTTTGCCCAGCGTTCACAGATATGGAAATTTTTGGACAGTTTTTCTCTGTAAGGCAATCTCTCAATTCCGCCCGCGTAATGACAGCTCGTCTTTTCCTCTGTTGTGAGATGACATTTGTCTCCCATGATGACTGAACGTCTGCAACCACTTTCACACATAAACCATGTGTTTGGTGCAGACTAATGAAAACATTCAATATTCCCTGGTCACTGCCTTTCACATGTGACCTTGCTAAGTGTAGGTCACTGTGGAATTAAACAGGAACATACAGATATATGTCAGATTTAGAGCTGTTGACAATGGAGGTGTTGGCAAACTGACAGAGCTTAAAGCAATTTGTGTTTAACATTTTAGTAGTCATGAAATTGTCTATTCTCTACAATAATTATGAATTAAGAAGATCATAATGTATGGTTTGGAAGAGGGTTATTCAATTACTGTGCAGCGAGGTCCTGTTAGAGAGAATTTTCTTTAACTTGCGCTATGATTTAGTGCCATAAATATTGAAGTAGCTGTTGTATCAACGTCTGTGTGTAGTCGACAACTGACTGTCAAATCAAATAAATCAAAAAAATCATAATATCTCAACGATAACTATCATCAGTTTTTAAATTGAAGTGGATGAATTATAAAGCAATGTTCTTCTCTCATTTCAATTAGAATAAAAAACATTAAAGAAAAGTTAAGTACTAATTGTCTGTGCCTGCAGCTTTAAATTCAGTTCATTCAGGTGAGATCTTATTTTATATTCATCTTCTAAAAAGAGAATTTGTGTGTGCAGGGACTTTATCTGTGGTTTTAAACCGTCAATTGGAAGACTTAACATATAAGAGTGTGTTTATTCTTGGTGAAAGGATCTGGTTTTGCTGTTCAGTTCTGCTCTTCGAGAACGCCATGTGCAATAACTTCTCTGACTCACGTACTATTGCGACTGTTCGGCCTCTCGTCTGTTTAAATCTCACACAAGCCGCGATGCTTATCATAATACACATATTTGATTGGCTGAGTAGCATCACGCAG
The DNA here is from genome assembly GCF_009769545.1 of Cyclopterus lumpus. NCBI lineage: Eukaryota > Metazoa > Chordata > Actinopteri > Perciformes > Cyclopteridae > Cyclopterus > Cyclopterus lumpus. Next base: position 21,725,390 of record NC_046968.1, read on the forward strand.
AGACACTGACAGAATCACAAAGTTATAGCTATTTTATAATTTAGTTAGTTTGTTAGAAGCGCTCCGTCAACATTTGATATATTTCTATATGATCTGGTCTAGATCTGGTTTAGATCTGGACCCTGTCCACAGTCCGCCTATTAGTGACCGCTGGTTTAGATTAAGGCTGTTACTATATATTGTGGCATGATATTCTGGGGGAAATAGGATGAAAAGCAACTCAAGAGCAAGAATGGACTGCAAAATCAAGTGGATTTGAACTGGCTCCCAAACGATGACTCCAAGCAAAGTGTATTTTAACGTTAACCCAGTGTGTGTAGTTACACCCATTGAGGGGGTTAGAGTGTCGCACTGGCACTTATAGTCATCCTGTAGATTGTATTACATGTTGGGTCTCGATAACACATTTTGGCCCATTCAGACGAACAGCATATGTCGTAACGTCACTATGCAATGTTTAATTGTTCAGCCATCCATATGTTTTCTTAGCCGGACCAGAGCCAACTGGGATATTGAAACTTTGTCTTCCGGCTCATCTCCCTCCTCACCACAATGGATGGCGCCAACATTACTGCAAACCGCCACAAGTAAATGGCAAATGGACTTGTACTGGTATAACGCTTCTCCAGTCCTTCTTCCACTGGTTTTATTACTCCATGTCATCATTCACCCATTCACAAATACACTGATGGCAGGGGCTACCATGCCATCTGGCGCTCTAACTAACCATTCATACACACTGCACAGCCTGTGGAAGCCGTTTGGGGTTACGTGTCTTACCCAAGGACATATTGACATGCCCTAGCAGAGCTGGGGATCGATCCTCTGATTGAAGGATGACCCGGCTCCACCACTGACCAACCGTAGCCCCAAATAAGTCAAGATCTATTGAGGCCAATATAACGACATCATCTGATAAAAGCAGTTAATTCTAAGGTCCCCATACACCCCACCACACGAACACAGCTCTAACTGCAGTTATATAAGGACCTGATGGCTCTTGGCAACAGCCTCGGTACTCCACACTCAAGCTTTAATAACTCCTTCAGAGTCTTCTGCCAAGGCTTTTGGTTTGGCTTCCCCTGAGTCTTCAAACTCACCCTCTTCTACAGGGGAAGTGTCCTTCTCCAACCTGATCCCACACTTGGGTTAGTCTCCGGGAGATGGACTACAAAGTATTCACAAAATATAATGACTTACAACGCTAAATATTAAGTTATTAAATTAAAACAAGATCATTCTAGTGTGTGCGCGCTGTACATCGTCCAGGAGAACAATGTACATAAATCTATTTCTTTAGAACCATAGAGGGTAACAATCACATGCATTCCCCAACCGCTAGAGGTCAAATACTCTTCTCATGGCTGTATAGTAAATGTGATTTGTAAACCAACACTTTAATGAGTGAGCTTTGGAGATGCTGGTGGCTAAATTGTGTTACCTTTGGATAGAGACAGGCTAAGTAGCTGTGTCAACTCGTCTTTGAGCTAAACTGCAGCTCAACCTCACCCTCGACAAAAAGAGTAGAACTATTCCATCAAGTCACAAATCTTTCTGTGCGCCTATTCGATATTCACAATAACGTTCGACACTTGCAGTGAAGGTATTCATCTGAAAATGCTCTGGCATCTTGGAAAATGTTTTATTGGCAGTGAGCAACAGCATTAGTGTGTTTATGTGCAGCTCTCTGGTCTGTGGGCAGTTTTATTGCTTGATGGTAGTGCTGATGTCTCCTGATTCCACCTCTCTTGTCTGTGCGTGTGTGTTAAAGCGTAAAGGTGTGTGTATGTTTATGTATGTGTGTGCACCCATGGCCTGTGGGCCAGAGGGTTCTGTCAGGCCCACGACTGAGTGATGAATGTGTGTGCAGGGAGGGGAACCAGGTGCCAACTGCATTGACTCCTCTTCTCCGCTGACACTGTGTGTGTGTGTGTGTGTGTGTGTGTGTGTGTGTGTGTGTGTGTGTGTGTGTGTGTGTAGGTGTGTGTGTAGACAGAGAGATAGATAGACAGTGATAGAAGTGTGACCAATGTGCACATACATTTTCAGGGACTGCATGTGGGCATGACCACGCACAAGTTGATGTAAGTGCATGTGTATGTATCTAAACATCTGAATGGGCTTGTGCATGTGGAGGATCCTGAAAGCACAGCAAGATAATACTTCTCATCTCCCTCATCCTCGCTCATCCTGACACCCCCCTTGCCCTCTCCGTCACACTGCTGCCTCTCATCACAAACCTAATCGTCTCACCCCCTCGGCTAGTACGTGCTGTGCGAATTAAAGCGCCCCTGCCCTCTTTTTCTCTTTCTTATTCCTCTTTGTCTTCTTCCTCCTCCTCCTCATCTTTCTCCTCCTAATAATTTTCGCCATTTGTATGGAACGGGTGTCCGACTTTAAGTGGCCACAGCGTTTTAATAATCTGTTTACTTATCTCCATTTAGCTATTGAGCTTCTGACATTATCAATTTATGTTTACAAATTGAAAACATTAACATGTAAATGTGGCGGATGCCTCACAGGGCTTCCGTATTCATTGAAACGGGGTCATGAAAATAGGACAGCGAACCAGTAATGGCACAGCTTGTTCCAAAGCATTTGTGTGCATCAACGGTTGTTGTGTAGCATTTTTCTACTGCTAATGCATCGAGATATTCATACAGAAAATTGCACTCACAGTGGATACAAAGGTTTTAGGTTGTGTTCTCATGTTGATTAGGAGCAAGGTTTTATCCCCGCAGATTATATATATTAAAAATCTCTGATTTCACTCTACCTGGAAACTTTTTGAAAGCCGGGCACCACCCAACCAGAAAGATTAGGTATTAATAACCAACGCAAATCCAACCCGACCTGGAAACTACAGACTATAAGCATTATAGCACAATTGGAGACTGTCACACTGAGGTGCTTTCACAGCTGCAGGGATGTCAACAAAATACTAATTAAAAAATAGGATATTTTAATTAATAAATAAATATTCAATTGTGTACTTTAATCTGTTTTTTCAAGAGCAAATACTCAAGTAATTTTTGCCACTTTTGACGTACCTTTTTACATATACTCTCTCTTTCTCCCGTGCTGACAGCAGCGGAAAGATCTGGGCTACTGAAACAGACAAATTGTTACGAACGCTGGTCTTTATTGTTGAATAGCACTAACCTTCACCGAAGACGTGAATTACCTTACTCACTCTCACACAATTCCCTTTCCCTCCCGCCCCCCAAAAAAGAATTGATTAAGAAGCGTTCTTATTGAAGTAACACCAGCGGATTGCATGACCAATAAGAATTTGGTTGGTTGGACAAGCGCTTATCGACCAACCAAACGACACGCTGAATCTTTAGAAGACATGGTATCTACAGTTGAGCAGAAACACTTTCCTAACATTAGGGTTAATTTTGTTGAAGCAGCAAATCTTTCATTATAAAACACAATCCTTAAAAAGAGCAAAATTAGGAATTCTTTTCAGTCATGTTTTAAATCTGCAAGAACAGATACATTGCTGCTGAGTGAGAGCTTTCTCTGCACTAAAATAAAGGTCTTAAACAAAAGTGAAATGCATGGAGTTTGAAACTAAACAAGCACTACTTCATCCAGCTCAGCAGGCACACAATATAATATAAAAAGAAAGAGTGTATCATGAAGCAGCTGACAGCTCCTCTGAGAAAGCTTTTCAATCAAGCAAGAAGCCCTAATTCATTTTCTCCTCTCAGCCACAGTTGGTTGCAGTTAAAACTACAATTACATGGACAGACAGAGTGACTTAATGCTCATGAAAGGGAAAGAAAAAAGACAAAGTCTATATTCGGGAGTTCAAACTGCGTTTGGTGCAAGCGTAGCTCTGTAGACTGTAACAGAGACTGCCTGTGGCTGGGGAGAGGAGTAAGGCAGGAGTAATCTATAACTGAGAGGCTAGTAATGAGAAAGATGTGCCAGCCGTCTGCTCACTGTGATAAGATGAGGAAGTTCCCTCAGGGCCTAAAGCATCTCTGACCCAAACAACAACAAAGACAACAAACGGGTTACTGCCCAAATCATTCTGATTTTTTTTTTTTCATTTCCATCCACCGTTTCCATTCCTTTATGCCTCTGTTTTTTTCTCCTCCCTTCCTCCTCTTTCCGTCTCTCGCAACGCCTTTGTGTACCGCTTTTTCTGTCGCTACTCCCATACTGTCTCTCTCTCTCTCCTTTTTATCCCCTCTCTTCCTCTATTCTTCTCTCAGTCTCCATCCGTCCCAAAATCCAACTCCATACAAAGCCCTGCTGCAATGTAATCGGTTTCATCAGCATTTTTTATTAGCTAAAGAAGAATACATGGTAATTAAGGGGAGTGCGGCCAAGCGTGACGGGATGAGAGGCTTCACCCATCCGCTGATGTGGAACAAGGAAAGAAAGAAAAAAAAGGAGACGAAAAGGGAGAGAATGGGGTGTGCTGGGGAGCAAGGTCGGGGGAAAACAGACAGACGGCAGAAAAAGGGCAAAGGAAAATGGGGGACCAGAGAGAGAGAGAGAGAGAGAGAGAGAGAGAGAGAGAGAGATAAGGAAGGTTTGAATGGCGACAGGAAATGAAAGGCTGGAGCGTGAGGGTCACAATGATTTTGGTCGCGCTCTCCAGTGTTGTGTGAAAGCGCACGCCGTCGGAATGGAAATGAGACTAATGTCCTGTTAATGTGGTCCGAGTCACACTGCACCAATACGAGGACCTCGGCTGCCATCCTCTGCGTAATCCCCTGTGTCCACTTAAATGGCCCATTCAGGACAAGTGCACCATGAGGGTGCAATCGGAACGAGGACTCCGGCGTTGTTTCATGCTAGGTCGATTTTTATGTTCTTCAGACTGGCTGCATGATACATGTGTTAATGAAGTAGACAAGAGATGCTCCTCATGTTGAGCAACTTGATATTACTGAGGAGCACTGGGACAGATAAAATCCTACTTAGACTCTTGTTGTATTCCTTTTTGAAGTGTTCTTGACACCGTAAATTGCATCGCAACATTTTGCTTCATAAGACAAGGGGGGCAAAAGAGAGTTATACAAGGAGCATATTTGCATGTTCTCATGTCGCAGTTTTGTTGCTATTAGCACACATTTGTGGTAAAATACTTGTTTCTCTCTGTGTGTGTGTGTGTGTGTGTGTGTGTGTGTGTGTGTGTGTGTGCGCACAGCGCATGCATTTTTCTGCAGCAGAAGCCAGTGGACCAGAGAGACCCAACTCAAAGTATATTTCCTGAAACATGCCGACCGTTCTGCCGCCAAGCTGTGCTAACATTAATTTTCTGCTGAAACAGCCACTGGCCTGCGAGAGCAAGTTTGCCCGAGAGCTGAAATATCAATTATACTGTTCTCCGTGGCACAGAGTGGGAAGCTTTAATCTTCACACAACCAATCAAAATGTCGTCTGGACTGGACTGCAAGAGGGAATTGTTGGCCACGCTTAAAAAGGGCAGCGGTTTCCTCCCGTCTCGTTAATATTGACATAAAGGAGGTCTGTTGGTGGACTGCTTTGTTGCCATGTTTCGCTTTCCCGTGTTTCTTTCCCTTTTTCCACTCCTCTTGCCACACAAGAGTACATGCACACCTGTGCACTTGCAGGGTCGTATGTGCAGGACGAAAGGCAGTGTGTGTGTGTGTGTGTGTGTGTGTGTGTGTGTGTGTACACCCTGGGCGACTCGTTTATCGCAGGACAGACGACCGCATCCACTCACATGCACACATACGGACAATTTACACTTTACACTTTCCTTAATCTGCATGTATTTGGACTGTGGGAGGAAACCAGAGCATACAAAATCAGTTTAGAAGAGGCACGAACACCAAGCCACTCACTCTCACACGCACCACTTTCATTCTTATTCCGTTTATTAATTGTCAAAATAAACTTAGACCTGAGTCTGATTATAAACTAAACTGAATACCGATTCAAACCAGAAGCCTGATCTCAAACTAGCTCCTTCATTTAAGAGAAGCCAAAAGTGTAATATCTTCAGCTCAAACATGGAGACAAGTAAAAGAAGAGACCCCCCCCCCCCCCCCCCCCCCCCCCCCCCCCCCCCCCCCGCACACACACACACACACACAGACACATACACACACCCCTTTGCCTCCACATAGACATTATACACTAAAACGTCCTCCCAATTCCTCTGTCTTCTTCACACAGCACTGGCCCCCACCGAGCAGCAGCAGCAGCCTTCCTGGCTGGCATGTGAAGACTGTAATTTTCCGCCACACTTCCCCTGCTGTTCGCTGGCTCTTTCCTTGGTGCCGTGGAGATAGCGAGCGAGCGAGCGGTGAACAAGGTGCGGGCCTCGCCAGCTCTCCTGCCTCCCTGCGATTATTAATGCAGCAGCAGCCAGCGTGGGCGCCAGGTTAAAGTACCAATCAGCATACACTAAATAAGATCATTCACAGCCTCTTTAAAAAGGCACAGAGACAGAGCTGCAGAGAGACACACAAACACACACACACACACACACACACACACACCAGCATGCACATGGATGAAAGGCGGTGCAGGTGAATGGAAGAAGGTACAGTGCGCACACACACACACATACACACCACAAATACCCACAGCAGCTATAAGTGGAGTGGATACTCGACAATTTCCAAATATGTATGTATGCAAAAGTATGCAGGAAAATACATCAACTATTAGCAAAAAATGATAATATGACATAGAAAGGTAATCATTTTCATATAAAAATATGTATTTGAAAAAGTGCAATTTCCAAATCACTTGAGCTGTGATTTAATCAGAACTAACTCCATTTATTCTGCTGCAGTTAATTGATGTTTATTTTGATAGTTGGCGAAAAAACAAAAAAGATGGTTTCGTCAAAGAAAATACAGCTGTATCAATCTGTATCATGTTGAGCTCAGGCTGTGAATGCAGTCCAGAGCCATCCACAGCAAATGTCGGCCGTCATTATGCTGCTGCTGTACGAACTAATACTCAATACATCGATACTTTGAAAAGTCATATTTGAAGATTATTGAAATCTGTTACGTACCACTTGTGTCATATTTTGAGATAGGTAAACTAAATAGGTCATCTATTGTATAGAAAACAAATCAAATCTACTTAGAACTAAGACCTTCGGAACAAGCAACATAATTGTTCTTTAATCAGATTAGTTTCACATAAACAAGATCCATATTTGAAAATGCTTAGTCCAGCACAAACATATTTCCCACAAAACTATGTAGACCACAAACACAGTAAAAGCCTGTGGTTTAATTAATATAAAATAATAATTACAACATCGGTCAGTAAAATTGTAATTCTATATTGTCCTCAAATCAGCCCTAAGATGAAGTATAAATTATTAATAAAGCATATACACATTCACAGGTACACTGTGAAAGCATATACACATTCACAGGTACATTGTAAATCATCAGCAGAAATGTGTTGCAATGGCCATCTACGTTTTGACCTTTATTCATAGAGGCTATATATAAGAACTCACCCAAGACTCAAGCATTATGTTTTTAAACAAAGAAAATTCAATACATGGATTCCACCGATATGCCCTGAAAACAATCAAGAACTGGTGGCTTACCGATCAGTCATTTACTGGATATTGATAAAAGCTCACTATGAACTAAGACAAAAACCCTAAATAAAATGTTCTAAATGTATATAACATTGTAATACGCTGTGTTTTTATTTGAAACGCCTGTGCTCCGTCTGAGAGCACCTGAAGTCCCACGGGGAAGGCGATGCCTGTCAGGTAGTGCATGGAGAGAATGGAAATCAATGGAAAGGGGATTGAAGTGTAAACAGATTATTAACACTGTGTTGTGTGACCATTTCACTGTATTACATACCTCTATGATTCCCAATAGATGACCTGAAGTACAATAGACTTTCAGGCATGAACTCTGCAGAAATCCATTGGTAATTTCAGCCTGATCAATTATCCACTCAAGCTCATCGCATTCTCACTTTAGCTCGTTCTGATGTGCTGCTGTGTTCAACAACCACAAACTAGTGACTGCAGTCGAGGAGAGGTTTTGTGAAACATGACTGCACTTTTAAAAGTCTGTGCTGTTTGGATGTTTAAAACTGCTACTCACAAAATATATAATTATATTTAAAAACAATTTCCATGCAGTAGTTCACTTGCCTTCTGATATTGAAATTGTGTGAACACAGGCCTAAGAGGTTATTCCAGCAACACAAAATTGCTCTATTTATGTAATTGTGCACAAAACATGAAAGGCACGATGTACTACTCTTTTTTTGGCCTGTCCATTTGAACTATAACCACTGAGAAATAATGATGAACAAAATTCCCAGTCCTAATTGATATATTCTATTTCGTGTGGCTCAGAGTATACATGGTACAGTTGTCTATTTATAAGGCATTCGTAGTTCTATGTATTTTACTTGTTATTTTGTATGTATTTTATTCTATTTAATGTTTTGTACTATCTGGATATTGAGTCTGAAATAAAAATGTTGAACTATACCTTAAATCGTGTCTACATTATCACAGACACTGTTAGATGTGTGAGCTCAAATGTAGAGTTGTATGTGTGTCTGTAGTCTTCATGATGCTTGGAGAGATGTAAACAGAAAGCATAATGCATAAATGGATTCAGTTAATTATTTTGTTGGCTTTTTCACTTCGGCTCGTTTTTTTTAAGTCTATAGTAGTTTACTTTTTAGTTAATTGGCATCAATGAAAGACAAATTTGTTGTGAGAAGTTACATGCTCCCTTTCGATGCACAGGAAACTGTCACGAGATTTCTTCAACACTGAAGAAAACATAAAAATGTTGACTATTTTCAGGAGATTCCTGTTTTTTTTTTAATGATTTCTAAGATATATGGATATTAAATCGTGATGGACATCAAATAGATAACATCCGAAGAAAGTGCAAGTCTCACTGAATAAAAACACATGTGTATCATGTCTTTGTGTACAGATTTGACTTTGAAGATCAGTGCATTGCCTCCATGAGAGTCACAGCTTCTGCTGCTGATTGTCTTGGTTCATGGGCAAAAATCACAATAACAAAACCACGATCACGTGTCCCTTTCTCTCCACGCAGTGTGTTTGACTCCGGTCTCCAACACTGAGGCTGCAGCACTGCAATGCTAAGCACACAGAGCCTTTAACATTATTCCGTTCACTGTCCAGCTACCTCTCCGGCCCCCCTCTCACACCGACTGAACACATCTGCCTGCTCTCTCTGCGTGCTGACCTATCTTTTATTTTGCCCTCTTTGCTCTTCTGATGACAGACACAAATTCATTCTTCAGACTCTGAACTTTCTTGGAGCTCAGCTATTTCAGTTTTCAGAAGACACAAAGGGCACCCGTCTCGTCATCTGCGATCATCCACGGATTATAGTTTTTTTTTTAGTTTTTTTTATCTCTATGTCTGACCAAGCATTTATGTCTCGCCTGTGCGGCATGATGGTTTAAATGTACATCCAGCAGCGCTGCTGCTGGGCCAACTCTATGCTACCCTCTATTCTGGAGGGTTGGGTTCTCAAATAGCTTTCTGACTAAACAAAGGAAGCTGCTATGATGAATTTAATCATAAATCAAAGTTAATGAAGACAAAGTCTGACTTCTGAAAATGTGTTTGGGGACCAATGTTTGCATGGTAAAAATGTTTTTGCCAGAAATCTATGATTTGGACACAATGTTGAGAGAGAGGAAAGACACACAATGTTTTGACATAGACTCGATGTACAAAATCCAAAATGTGCATCTATAAAGTGACAGACATCAAACTCAACTGAGCAACCTCATCATCATCCTCATAATCCTTGAGGACGTTAGTTCCGCCTATTTATATTGATTACTACTATGCTGAATGCTCCAATGCTGCCGAATGACTCACACTGATTTTGTTGAGGTGAATGCATGCGATGTAGATTGCAGTGAACTGGAAGCTAATGTTAATGTTAATAAATTGTTCTGATTTATTCATTTGTGGTATACTTCCCTCTGCGAATGTACACGCTGCATTGCCTGCATTTCTGTTATGTATTATATTTGTGGCTTCTGAGATAAGAAAAGTGCTGTCTGGATTTTATTATCTGAGTTTCTGTTTAAGGGGACGATTCCCTGCAGTATTCCAGACAATGTTTTCTACCACGCTTCCCAATTCCATAGAGATACAAGCAACAAGCTGGCGCTAGTGCTATGACATACACGTTTGAAGTGACAGTGAGGTGTGCATCTGAATTTATCAAAGATACTGGAGACAGTTTTCAGTGGTTTTCTTTTACTTTATCAGTTAAGTATCAGGGTGGAGTGAGAATGATGGAGAGGAGGAACAGAAAGAAGAAGCACACGAATAACTGCAGAGATAAAAAAAAAAAAAAGCAAAAACTTTAAAAAAGAATCTGATGTGCATTCATATACATTAATCTTACGTCCTATTTCTGAATAGTTCTTTTTTCACAATGCGGTAACTAACGTCTCATCCTTAAATGACTGAACTGTCTTGCCCTATAAAGCTTGTGTTGATGAGGAGCTTGCTAACACTGACTTGAGTGTGCATACTTAAAGGATAAAAAAATGAATCAATTGGAGTACTATTAGAGACAGTGCGCTATTCAGTGTGTAAATGGCCTTGTTTGTTTGCAAATACATTCAGTTAGAAAAAAGACAGCATCATATGAAATCTATTGATCATATCCGATGCACAATATGCAATCCAAACCACTCATTTTAGGGCAGAGCGAAGAGTTAAACACCCTCAACACTGATGTTCAGCATGGAGGAAGTATCATCTGAAACGTTTGAGAGCAATAGAATCCAATAGAATATATAAATAGAAAGTCCGGGCCAAATGTTGCTTTTTCTTTCTGTTTACTTTGTGCGTATAAAATAAAACAATTGCCGAAGCCATCCTGTAGGTAACCAGACACATGTGGTGATTCCAACCAACCCCGGTGTTAACTGAACGGATAGGAATAGCATGTGCAGAGGAGGTGAAGTGTGGTGATTTTTCAATGCTCTGCGCTTCGACAAATATGATGTGATTGAGCGATGGAAAGAAGAAAAAAAAAAAAAACCAACAACAGAGAATAGCATTTAGACAAAGAGCAATGTAGAGTGAAGAGATAGCGTGAGTGGGACAGGGCGGGGGTGATTGTGTTGAGCCATCCATGGTGAGCGAGCAAGTGTTTTTCCTGCTCTGAGAGAGGGGAAGGATAGTCGCTGGGCATATAGATGGAAGGAGAAAGCGTTACTGTGGCACTGATAAAGTGACTGAGGACCACTACTGCCACACTTGGACAATTCCAGACACAATCTTCTCCCCTCTTTTCTTCTCTTTCCTCTGCTGCCAACCAGTTCTTGCTGGCATAATAATGGCTGCTTCTGTCGCCTGCACCTCACTCCCTCTTTCTCACACACACACACACACACACAAACAGAAAAAGACCTTCTTGTGTCTTCCAAAGAAGTCTGGAAAAGTAGGAGGGGAGCCACTTTGGGATATAGTGAAGCCCCGACAACCTTTCATTAAACAGGCCAAATTAAAGGGTTTTGTAAAACCCCTCCCACCACAGCCACCAGAGCTGATCCACCTCCACCGTATCCGCAGTGGCCCCCGGCCTGCACATTCTGTATCTGTATCTCAGGTCTGTCAGGGACGGGTATCTCTTCAAGCTTGTGAGCTAGAAACAGTTTCTCATCTACACTTGCACATTATCACTGGGGTGTAGAAATGCCTTCAGTCCGTACACCACAAGCTCAGCTAAAGGAGGGGGAGGAAGAAAAGAAAAAAAAAGCACAAAAGGCTCACAGTTGACGGCATTCAGATTTGCTGACGCCTGTAATAAAAAAAAAGGCCAGCCGGGTGTGCAGGAGTTGACATTGCATATAGGTGTACAGTCGGGCATCTGCATAAAGAGCGTTTGCCTCTGCCAGCAGCCATCATGGCCATGACAGATTAGGAATTGTGTGCGTGGGGATTCACCGCAAATAATGAGAAATGAGTTTTAAATTGTAGCTCAGGCACTGTGAGAAAAAAAAAACGGGCCCTGTCAATATGTGGTGCGAGTGATGCAGAGAGAAGGGAGGGGGGGTGAGAGAGTGCGTTAGAGGATTTAGGGGTGAGAGAGATAGGGAGAGACGGAGACAGAGGGAGAGCGAGAATGAGGGATCAGGGGATGACTTTGTTTTGGTTTACTGCTTATTACCATCATAATCCTTTGTCCTGTTTTCCACTCTGCAGTCCGGGCACACCTCTCGCCTCGTCTCCGCGTTAGACACTGTGATTGCCATGTATTTAAGAAGCCTTCTGTGAGCCTCTGTTCCGACAAATGCTTTTCCAATACCAATCACAGCTGAGTGCACCTCATTTGAATCTGTGAAAGGGGTTTTGATTCCATCAGCAGAATGCTCCTCCAAGCGCGGCGCAGACCATTCAATACTGTGGCAACGTGTGAAAGCCGGAATATTCTCACCTAGCATATGCATACACTGTAAAGGGTTTGGTTTGGGCGAGGGCTGCCGAGCCTCTTCAAACCGTGTTGTTCATTAATCCCCCTTTTATTCTCTACATAGGGCCTCATTAGCTCTTCTCCTTTGTGGCATTTGGAAATGATAAGCTGTGCTCCATGTGACTTTCAAATATGTGATGAAAGGGAAGCGTTTTACCCCTCGTAAACTTTGACGAGGAGTAATTGTACACTCGGTTTTAGTGTTTGATAGTGTTTATGTCACCTGATCAGCCTCTAATCAGTGCACATACATTAAGTGTCTGTATTTTGCTGTCTGACTGCACGTGGTACAGACCAGCTGCTGATATCTCCACTGCAGCAGCTTGTTGACCTTCAAACTTATCGGTGCATATCTTTTGTCAGAGCAATTGTCTGCCTTTTGGTCTGTGAGGAGTTTGGATAATGCATCCAAATTAAAATATGTGTAAATCCCATTGCTTGATTGCTTGAGAGCCACTGAGAGTTGTTCAACATTAAAAGGTGAAGGACTTCCTGATTCCCAAAGTCATTCTTCATCCAACACTAACTGCTCAGCAGACGAACACGTGCATCCTCTTCTCTCCGTCACCGTGTCCCCGTGTTGGGTTCAAATCTAAGTTGGGCCCTTTATACGTGTGGATCAAATCAGAAGGAACTTCTTAGCTATTATCACTTATTTTTTATAAGCAAATATATTGAATAGGTATATATTATTTATGTTCTACTCACTCTGATAGACAGTATTTGTCAGAAGAGCCAAACATCAAAAGGTTTCCATCCAACACAAACTGTTGTCGTACATTGCGGTGCCACACCAGCTGCCCGCCGTCATAAAGTCATCTGTGTGAAGATATTATATGCCAAAAAAAGAAAAAGAACCCAGTATGCAATGGAGGGTATGCACATGATTTTACCATGTGTGTGTGTAGTCACCAGGGTCACTTCCCCCGTGGGTGGCAAACACAACAGTCAGCATCTGCTATCATGCATTCACATGAAGAAAATTGCTAAAATGGTACAAAGCCATTTTGCAACGGACTGCACAAACAGATTGTGAAAGAATTCAGGCAGAAGTTTTTACAAACTGCTGAAGGCTAAAGAGAAAAGAAGCAGCGTGAAGTGATGCTCTCTGAAAGGCTTTGTAACACAATCTAACCCAGCATAGATTTCTGAATGGAATATTTTAAAAAAAGAAGAAGATTGTTTTAGGAAAATTTGTCCCAGAGACATCCAGAGTATTCTTTGAAGTCCTTGTGATTTTAAATTCGGCAGACAAATCCTGCATTAGATATGGACAAGCGTCTACACTCAGTTGACAGTTTATAAAGGTACACCTTGTTAAAACTGATGCGGTCTAACAGCAGTCCTGCTTTAAATACTACCGCCATGACTCATGAAGGTTATAATGTTCAGTTTTTGTTTTGATCTTTTTGGAGGTGCTGTTGCATTATACAGAGAGGTTTAGCCTGCCCTCATTTACATAAATGGGGTGGACACTGTTGTATTAGACTCCATAAGTTTTAGCTCAGTATACCTATAAAGACTGGAAATAGTGGATATGACTTCAGTTGTTTTGTTTGTTGACTTCTGGTCAGAATTCTTCAAAATAAAAAGTATAACAAACTTAGAATTTGCACAAAAAGATCACTGTTTTAACCAAAATGTGGTTTTATCATTATATTAAAAAAAAACATGGTGACTGCAGACAATTTAATTAGTTTAGTTTATACTTTGAACCTACACAACAAAATAAAACAAAACATATGTTCAAAAGGCCAGGGGGCAGACATAGTTCCTCAGGTTCTGGCTGCTGTACATCTCACTGCCCACAGACCACTGTGCAGTACTTTTGTTAAAGAAATGGGCTTGTTTTCTTCCTTGTATTGCAGTTATCCATTCATAGCAGCTGCCGTGAGTGTGCTATGCCACTTGTGAGGTCAATACCCGCTATATCAATGAAAAAAAAGAAGAATTGTCCCAGAGCAACACACATTATTTGAAGTAATGAAGGAAGATGAGAAACTCTCTCCAGACCATGCCATTAGTAGCTAAAAATATGAAAGGGATTATGCTACATGACCTTCACCATCCTTTTCCCCCCCACCTCATTTTTTCTTTCGACGGCAACCTGCAGTTTGACACTTAACTAAACATCCGTGGCCTTGATACACATTGCGACCACATTATTTTAAATATGGCAAGGTGACTTTACAAACATGTCCCTTGTTTTGTTTTTTTTGCTAAGTCTGAAAAAAGGGAGCGGCACATTTGCAAAGTTAATCATGTTGTAAACTATGCATTTACTACTCAAGGGATTTAAGTATTTAGTAATTCATGAATCATGGTTTTAGTTTGCGAGCGAAAAATCCTTTTTTAACACCTCGTTCGATATTAAAGAGGACATTTCATTACAATCACAATGGATCCTGTAACGTAGAAATTAGTGGCTTCAAGTGTAAGGCAAAGGAAATAAACACATTCTGTTTGGCTTGAGGAAATGATTACAGTAATGGGGAATAGTAAAAAGCGTGTTTTTTATATAAAATGTTTGCTGTCTAAATATACACTAAACGTAAAGTTTCACACATTTCGTATGCAGATCTTATATCTTTTCTCAGAGTAACAATGACTCGCCAGCAGAAACGGTCTGTCTGTCCTTGTCAAAATGTTACAACTATGTATAATTTCAAAAACAGGAACAAATCCAACTTGGGATTCAAACAAAATGATATGTCAATGCGGTACAAAATACAATATATGTCAACTGCATTAATTTTTCTGTTATATCAAAAACAATTTCATGGTTGACATGGTGGAAGAGGATTAGCACCCCATTTATATACCTTTAAAGGAAACACAGACTGCTAATGCTGTAGTTTATAATCCTCCCAGCACTCCGGGCATGGATGTGTTCAGTCTGCTATTTGACTCCGAGTGTGCTGGCTGGCCTGGATAGCTGATGACTAAAGTAGTGACTGAGGGAGTGCAAAGGCTACAGGGAAATCAAGAGTTGTTGTACCCAGCAGCTAAGACAGGGACTTGACAGTTTCAAAGGATTATGTACTGGGGGGCTAACAATACTAATGGCACTTCTTTTGCATTATGATAATTGCCAAGACAAAATTGCCACCTAATTTCTCCCTGTTTCTAATTATTGGGCTCTTCAATGCAAGCAGGCAGTGGGAGCAGAGCATTGGCAGGCAATTAAACTCCTGCAATTATGGCTCTATTGTAAAAGCGCAGCTTTACCAAGGATTTGTAGGGCAGAGAGTGATTGCTCTCCGATGCAATTAAATACAGGATAAATCTGGTGTGGACCTGCGAACGGATCTTTTAAAGTTCACTGCTGTGTTTTGTAACAACCACTCCCCAGCCAGGAAATGTGAACCGAGTCTGTTAAAGAGGTCACTTGCCAAAAGAGCCACACCTACTGAGCCATAGCCACACGTCTGTTACAGCACCCCTCACATGCTTGCAACCAAACCACTCTCACTGTGAATCCCCTAAAAAATACAACCATTTGCATAGAGAGCATTTCCAGGGAGGCATGCTGGGTAGGATTAGTGCTCCTCTTGGTCTAGCGTGTCGGAGGGAGCAGTGACCCATTGCAAATGTGTGCGCTAGGAAGTCTACAGCTATGAACTGTGGGATAGAGGTACGTGGCCATCTGGAATCTCAGTGACAGGAAGGTGTTAATGAGAGACTGGGGGGAACAAAGAGCCACGGCCTACTTTGTTTAATTTTGTTGTACAGAAGCCACTGATCCAGTGCAGTGTTGTTAAAAGGCTGGTTTGGGACCCAAAGGAGGAAGATATAAATTAGTCAATAAATTGGTTCGAGGAAAATAAAAAATACAAAGCTGCAATGGTATGATGTCGAAGCTGAATTGGAAGATTAGAAAATGAATACGAGTCGTTGAATAGTCAAAAATTTGGCTACAGAAAATCAGTTTTGTTAAACAATAATAATAGCCCCCAGTCATAAGTCATATATAAATATATATATATATATATATATATATATATATATATATATATATATATATATATATATATGTCTGGACACCATCGCATGTCACGATTATTTTACAGTTGTCACGATTATTTTACCGTTATGGTCATGCATTCCATGACTGCTTTCTCTCGCAGTGGTGGAATGTAACTAAGTACATTTAGGCTACTCAAGTACATAACTTAAATACAATTTAAGATACTTGTAGCCTTTAGTTGAGTATTTCCAGAATGGCAAAAAGCAGTGTTTAATTTGGTGAGACGTTAAAGGTGTGGCTGTTTCCTCTTGTACCATTCTTTCTTTGCAATATTTAAAATGACTATATATTGTTTTGTAGATCCACTTTGAGTGAACACTAGTAAATAACTACTAACCTCAAGGACTCATTTAAATGCAGCAGCTTTAGAAAACGTTTAGTTTGCATTAACAAATACAACTCTGATAAGCAGAGTGCACTGTGAATAGGGGGGCTTCTATCAATGACATGTGGGCAGTAACATTGGAGTACATGCATGCATTGTTTACTTTGAATGCCTTAAGGGTGTGTAGGAAATTTGAATAACACAAGGAAAAGCTGACTTCGCCAGAAAGATGAAAACTACTATAGAAAAAGATGATTATATGCATATTGAGTGGCTATTGCTGAATAAAAATGCCATCTGCAAATGCAGCTGATGTTTACAATGGTACAAAACCTTCAATTCAGAAGTTCTCGAAGAACAAATACTGAAAGGAAAGTTCCAAGAGAGAGAAGGCAGAAAAAGAAAGAAGCAAATCGCTGCCTGGAAAGTCGGACACGTATTTTAAAAAATCCTTTTTTTAAAGTACAAGTAGTTTGTAGTCAGAGGATAATGCAAAATCAAATCACTATTATGTGCTTTGCATCTTATCAGATTTCATGAAATGCATTTGGTGTGGAGTATGAATCTACTGCCGTAGAGCATCAACCACAAGGCATTGCCAACAACGTCAGTTCCATCTTGTCTCGGATGTTGATGCTAACTATTCAGATCTGCCGTTCTCCTTGTTGTGATGCACTTCTATTTGTTTGTGTGAGAACATACAGTAAGTAGCATTACGTTCCAAAATTGAAAGCCACATAATTAGTGAATACTTGCTCAGAGGCATCCATTTACTTTTTGCATTTGTTTCAACATGGCAAATTAAGCCTCGATGTAATTGATCAAAAATGTTCTAGAAAGTCCATTAACTTTTAGCCGCAGGCCAAACAAAACAGAAGCGCCAAACACAAAATGTGATTATCAACTGCTGCTGCCAATTTAAATTATAGAGAGCACAGTTAATAAAACTGTGTGCAATAATGCACCTAAAAAGCATGGATCAACAAGGTTCAGATCCACCCAATTCAAACAAAACAGAAGCGTCAAACAACAAACGTTAAACCAAAATAATGCCACCCTTTTTGGAATAATGGTGGGACTTCAAACGCATCAAAACCTTTGTGAGGCGGTGGGTTAGCTTTGTAAAGCCGTTTAGGGGCTGAAGCTAAAGACGTCTCTTTCATTGACAAGCCTCGTAAATCAAGAGTTGCCCCGTCGGATGTTTTGTCTACCATATGCTTCCACACACAAAAAAATAAACTTTTTGTTCTTCTTCTTACTATCACTTCTGATAGTATGGCATATGTTCCCACCCCTTCTATTTCATGCCCTTCCCTCCTCTCTCTCTCTCTCGCTCTCTCTCTCTCTCTCATGTTCCTCTTTCACAAGCATCTTCAGTGAAAGTTTCCTACTACTGTGTGAGACACATCTGCATTGCAGTGCTGAAGGGAAAGCAGCGGCCGGAGCAGAAGAGATGTGTATAAACGGCTTGAGACAGAAATGCAAACAGAAAAGTAGGACAATGAGGAAGCCTGACCCGTCCTTTAATAAAAATAATGGATTTATGAGTGACAGGACAACATCACTTCAAGCATCATTTGGTACACTGCACTGTAGTTGTTTTACATTCATCTTGTTGCCTTTTCGCAGAAAAAGACAGCCCATTTCAACATCCAAAAATCTAATACAAACACAACCATTTGCACCTCAAAGTGCTGTCACAGTGAAATCACAGAGAGGGTCATCCACCCCCACCTCCCTCCGAGCCTCCCTGTTATTAATGGCGTCATCATTTTTTCCTCTGCTCACTCTATTTCCCTTCTGATAGTGGGGCCTGCTTCATCGTGTTCTGCCATGTTTCTGTAATTGCTCCAACAGCCTTCCTTATGCTGAGCATATAGTTTTTGTGTGCGTGCGCGTGTGTGTGTGCGTGTGTGTGCGTGTGTGTGTGTGTGCGTGCACGTGCGTGCGCATGCCCATCCAGTGGGCGTGTGTGTATACGTATCCGTGTGTGTTGCTCTGTCCCCCCACCAGGGCCGGCTGCGAGTTTGTGGGGCAGAACCAAGCCGCGGGCGAGCTCCACACAGAGCGAAATGACAGCCTCCAGGCCACCATTGGTTGATGACCGTGAAAACACTTGCGGTTAACGTAAAGTGAGCGACCGGCTGTCACAGTGAGGCACTGCGCTTATGCCCAGCCCTGACAACAGCACAACAAGCCCCTCTACAACTTGACTCTGCAGTGCTGAAACAAACAACAAAGGGACAACCCTGCAATTCATAACAACAACCACTTCAGACATCTGAAGTACACAGCAAAGAGGGAAAAGAGCAAGACACAACCTCTACTATTTCTCACAGTCTTTGGGAATGAATGTTTTTTTTGTTTTTTTCTTTACTTAAATTCTGGTGTGCAGAAGTGAGAGCTGAAGGTGGTTGTTGAAGGAAGACAGGGAAGCGAGCTCAGACTGTTACAGATGCCAACCAAGGTCAGATAAAGTGAGGAGTAAGTGCTTGGAGAGCTACAGGAGCAGAGGCCAGCTCTGTGGAGTAGGTGTGGAGGAGTGAGTGACCAAGCATGAGCGCCGCTGCCTCCACCCATCATTAAATGAAGCCACCTAAGGAGAAAAAAAGTGCCTGCTCAAAACAAGGCACTTCTGCAAAGCACTGATGGTTTTATTTAGCCGACTGGGGAATGGTTTTGTCTTTGACGCAGACATACAAAGCCCTGGATTTTTCCAAAGAAACAGAATTGTTTTTATCCATCACATTGAGGCCAGCAAACAGGTCCCTAAAGTTAAACAGAGAAGCAATAAATGATGTGCCAACATTGTGTCGTAAGGAAGGATGATTTCACAGCTGGTTTCATCATCAATTTGAACCTCTCTGTGGTTAAATTAGACTTCTTTAACCCCCTGCCCTCTTGCATTGCTTTTCTTCTCCTCCTGCACTGACTTTGAACACACACGCACACACACACACACATACACACACAAACACAGTTTATTATGCAGTAACATTACCAGAACCCCTTAGGCAGCTGTGCATCTCTGTATGACTGATGAGGGTAATTTCTCCCAAACAACAGAATGATCACTTTGGTGGTGAGCGCTACAGACCCTCCTCTCCTCCCACTGTCTTCCCTTTTTTTTTCTTCAAAAAGACAGATATTTGTCACTACCATCCTGCAGAGTCTGGAATGGCTCCGGAGATAAATAGCTCTCCGACCCCATACATACGATTTAGAAAAAACAGAAAGTTAATCACTCCATGGATCAAATCAATCTATTGTTTATTTAATGACGACTCTGATTCAAATGCTGTTAATAAAAAGACATTCACGTCCAGTTCCCACTTGGAGCTCCGGGTGTGGAGGCTTTTCCTTATTTTTTCCTTGATTACCGTAGGGATCCAATATAATACACATGCCACTGTGAATTAGCCTCACAGTACGGACTGGGCTGAGCCACAGTGAGTTTATACTCTCTGTTTACTACTGTGCACCATGGGATGTACTGAGCAGGGCGTAGTGAGGTCTGTCTGCCTCTCTCTCAGACTCATAGGTTCAGCCTCAGTGGGCTGTCTTTACCTATTCTCCCATCTGTCAGTCACGCACAAAAACAAATCCACCTGTCGACCAGAAGACTGGGCTTAACAGGGCGACGCTACAGCTGTCTGGGCCTGACTTGGTGCTGAAGGGAGCGAGCCAGCGCCCTCCACTGGTGATGGAAAGCCCATTAAGATGCTTATTACCCCACCTGTCAGCCCCATCTCCTCACCTGCACAGATACACCAGACTAATGAAGACAGTCACTATTAATACAGCACTTTGAACATGGAAGTCATGCCTCTACGCTTTTTGTGGTCCTTGTGTCCTTGATCACAAGGGCTCTCCGGCTTTGTAACAATACAACAGTTCAAGCATTAAAAGACAAGCATTCTTACCGTGCCACTTGATTGCCTCAACAATGAAGCTATTAATGCTGCATTATGTAAATTGTAATGGTCACAAACATCTAATAGGATAAAGGCAAAGTACAGTGCAATTTAATGCTGCTGACTTTCAGTGGCTCTTTGAAGGATGTTTTCAATTATAACTGAGCTAATTTAATTCATTGTTTCGAAGCTGAAAATGCTTTTTTTAAAGGTTGACTGAGTCTCTATTTCAGAACTCAAGTTTAATCAGTCATGTACATTGCACACTGGAACGTCCTCTAAAGAGATTGACAAAGTTGCCGGGGATCTGCGTTCTGGGTTTTAAAGGGACAAAGTAGCCCTGCCGTTCTCTTTTTTGTTAGATGGCAGGCTTCAGTTGTGGAGGGGAGGGTGTTCATCTAAAAGATGAAAAGACCTGCGCCTTTAAGAGGGCTGTCTCCCCTTTCCCTCATGCTCCCCCTCAACCACACAGACACTCCTCCTGTGAGCATTTGTGAGGCAGCTCCTGTCCCTTATGTCTCTTTGTGGGGAACAGAACAGACTTCCCAGAGCACCACTGGAGACAAGACAGAGCTCTAGGGAGGACACCCCAGGTGCAGACCTCCATGCAACCTCAACTACTGTGGATGCTAAGACGAGCACTGGCAGAGGAGACACTTACTCAAGCTGGAGTAAAACACCAAGAGGTCCAAAACAGGAGGTGGAACTTATCAGCTGGACAAGCCAAGAGGTCAAGATTGAGTTGAAGGCGACATTTTCAGCAGACCAAAATCAACAGCGCTGGACTGGATCGCGGAGGAAAAGGTGGAGTCTTAATTTGAGCTTTTAGATTTTCTTTTAAAAAGTTTTGTTGGAGAAGAATCAACAAATAACTCCATATCTTTGACAGCTATTAAGGAAAAAAGTACCATATGAAATACGTACAAATGGCAGAAATAGGAAAATTCATCCTATTGTTTTCATTATTTGTATCCATCACCAGAGCACTTTGAAAATAATCATTTGTGGTATGAAATTGAGATGCTCTTTAAAGAACATCTTGAATGGTCCCGACAGTGCTCTTAATTCACCAGCCAGGCGTTTATCTTATTTCTCCAGCTCTTTCCGAGAGGGAGCATTAAAGACTTCATTGATAGTGCTCTTGGGGAACGGGTAATATTTCTCATGTGAAGTCTCGAAACTTTACAGCTGTTGACTGGAGGGAGAGAAAAGTGCCACATGCATAAGAACATTATGTTGAGCTGTGTTCCATGTGGGAAAAGTGTGCGTCTGGACTAACATTGCGGTGGAGCATTGAAGACGGAAGAAATGTTCCCAGGGTGTGGAGTGGTGAGTGGCCAGAACCAGTACCTGACCAGAGACGCTGTCAGGCCACATCTCGGAGTCGAGGTGAAAAGACCGATTCAAATGGAAAACGGGGTAACCCCAGTGACCTTCCCCGTCTACCACGATCTAACTTACAGCAACGCTGGCCAGCCGGCAGTGGTCAACAATGTTTCGTGCCCGCTGAAGCCACCACCACTGCCAGTCCCTCCCCCTGCACTGAAACTAGGGCAGGAAGGGTTCAAGAAAGTCTGCCGAACTGAGGAGGACAGCCCCTGTCCCTTTCCAGGACTGGCCTCTGGGGTGCTGGAGATGCGCGTGAAGGAGGGAAGTAAGATCCGCAACTTAATGGGATTTGCCATGGCACGGATGCAGGGGGAGAAGGTCGTTAGTGAGGGAGGTGTGAGTGGTGGTGGTGGGCTCAGGCAGGTGGTCTTCACGGGGTCAGGCCGTGCGGTCACAAAGACCATCACTTGTGCTGAGATCATGAAACGAAAATTTGGCTCTCTGCACCAGCTGACCAAACTGCAGTACAAGGTGGTGAAAGAGGTGTGGGAGAGTAGTGAAGGGGGGACTTCTGAGATGACGGTGCACAGGACTGTGCCCTCCATCAGCATCCTTCTCTCCAAAGACCCACTGGATCCCCAGGAACCGGGCTATCAGCCTCCAGAGACTCTGAGTGCGTTGTGGGATGAGAGAGAGGGGATCGAATCTGCCTCGCATACGGCACGCAAGAGACCTCTTGGACCTTTGCCATACAGCGGTTTCCCTCACTGTAAGAGAGTGTGTTTGGGGGAAGGAGTGTCAGTCCACCCTCATCACTGACTGGCTGATACGGTGGCGAACAGTGGAGAGGATTGAATCAGGAGAGTTCATTTGGCGCTGCCCTCCACTCAAGCACAATGCTGAGACAATCAGAACACTCACTCAGACAGAACAGTGCTTTCTCAGAAGAACCGAGTACCAATTCCAGCCTCCAGAGGTCAGTTTGACTGGGACCTGAAAGCTTGCCTCTGTACATACAGCATTTAAGGGATGTGTTTCTGGGCACGTCCAACACGGTCTCTCACGTCCACATATTTGTGATGTGTGCTATACAATCTTTAACCGATTCACATCCCATTTCACAGTGACAAAAAGAAAAGCCATGAATTGCACAGGTTCCAGATTCCTGCCTGCAGTAAACTATCTACAGCCTGTGGATGGAATCATTTATTAGCATCATTGTTGCAATCATTTCTATTCCTCCATAATCTTTAAGTGTAGCCTCTGCACAAGGGCGACCCAAGAGTATAACATTTAAAAAAAACAGTTGAAAGCCATTGATGTATGACAAATGCAAAACATAACCAATTTTATTTGTCTGATTATTAACGCTCATGAAAACAAAATTAAATAAATTGGGTTTTTTTTTCCAATGGAAATTTTGTTTCATCTTTCTTACTCACGCATCATTGAACTTGCAAAGCTCTGATTGAACAGAAAATCACAGTGTGCTGATCTGTTGATAAGAATAACGGCAGTGAAATTTCTCTGTTGAAAAAGCTGATTTAATGACAAAGCTGTTGATAAGGCACAGCTCCTAAACCAACCCAGCCCGACAGAAATGCCGAGGGCAGAAATACAGGCACTGATTATCATTAAGATAACAACATAACATCACACAACACAGTGGAGAAAGGGATTAAAACTAGGCTTGACAGAGCTTCACACTTCCTGTAAAATATGAAACCAAGGCAACAAGCTATACTGTTTCCCCTATCAGCCGATAGGCCTACCCACCCACCATTTCTATTGTACTGTATAGCACAGGGTACCTCTTCCACAAGGCTTTGTTCTACCTTTTCTCAAGCTAAATCGTATGCTGGAGAATGTGGTCTAAAAAGAGCTACGCTTTTTACAGTAACATTATGCACTTGAAGTTGACTGACATTAATGAAATGGCTGTAGACGTTCTGCAGTTGACATTTTGCATGTATTGCCTCTATTTTCACCCCTTTTTAGGTATAATTTGTGTTGCAAAAAAAGTACCGCTGATTGATTGCTGAAGCTTAACTGGATGCTGCAGACATCTATGGAAATTGGATCAAAAATTCAACTCCAAGCAGAATGGTAGGAAGGAAAGAAAAAAAACTACTGGCAGAGTATGTATTGGATTTTATGGATTAAAGATTTCTACAAATAAAAAAACCTTCTTCAATACCGCTTTGAAAAGTTGTCTTTAAGAAGACAAACAAAATAAACCTTTCTTGGAATTATTTTATCCGAATACTTAAAAGCGTTTTCCGCATAATCAACCATGTCTTCTGGGCAATAATAACTTAAGATAAGTGGAACCTTGTCTGAAGCTTTTATGTTGATCTTAATGAAAATCTGCAAACGCAGATGTCGGCCTCCTAAAGTTAATTAATCAAAGTGCGTCCTAACTAAGGAGACAATTCAGCTACAGCTTAAAAAAGGAGAGTTCACTTCAACAGAATTAGCGTTGAAATTCGTCTTTCAAAGCAATACAAATCGTAATATTTCATATAATGGTCAGCCGGCATTTTAACAGTCTATGGCGGACATAGTGATTAACCTCCCTCTCAATCCCATTAAGTGAATCAGAGCACAGCAGAGCACCCAAGGTTGAATAAGAAATGCTGCGACTGCAATACAGCACATATGTAGCAAACTGTGTGTCCTCGAGACTGCTGGAAGGTTATCATTTCAGGTCGCTGTTATCACAGAGTTAACAGCTTTCACCCAAGAGCCTTTGGGACAGTCAGTCTGCAATGCGGGTCAAAAAGATAATGCCGCTATAAGTAAATTTCAAATCGACCTGCATCTGTTATCAAGCATTAAGAATTCTGGGCCAAGTGTAAAATGCAGTGGGGGTAATTAAGGATAACAGCATAGCGTACCTGAGTGAGAGAACAGATAAAACATAGTGACAAAAGCATTATCCCAGAGCTAAATCCGATGTGGCTGCCACGAAATAGCATGGTGGAGGAGTCAACAAAGTGCATTATAAGGTTGTGGACAAGGTTATTCACAAGCGGAGGTTCTGTTTTGCAAAATGTTGTGTGTTTTCAAAGATGTCAAGGTGGATTTGAAGAAGATACAGGCCTGGGCCTAAAAAACATCATTTGAGTTTGGTTTACTTTGAACTATATATATATATATATATATATATATATTTATGTATATATAAAAAAATATAATGTATACATTAAATATATATATATATATATATATATATATATATATATATATATATATATATATATATATATATATATATATATAAATATATATAAATAAATATATTTGTATATATTTATATATTTATATATATATATATATATATATATATATATATATATATATATATATATATTCAGTATATTAAAATTGAGTGTATCAAATGTTTCAAACACCATGATAAAATGTCCCATACCTTCAACCATGAAGGAGATATACATAAAGGTAATTTG
Organism: Cyclopterus lumpus; assembly: GCF_009769545.1. Classification (NCBI taxonomy): domain Eukaryota; kingdom Metazoa; phylum Chordata; class Actinopteri; order Perciformes; family Cyclopteridae; genus Cyclopterus; species Cyclopterus lumpus. Next base: position 21,750,940 of record NC_046968.1, read on the forward strand.
GGGTGGGTGTGACTCTAGAGACTAGTGATGTCTATTTCTCCCCACCAAGTACCAAGTATGTATGTTGGCCAATTTCAGTGAAGAAATAGTGTTATTTTTCTCGAAGTAACTGTTAAAAAATCAGACAATTTTGAATTATTACATTAAATTGGCAACGCAGAGAAAACTGTATTCTAACCTCATACTCTCTTACATATTTAAAGTTATTAAATCATTGCATCATTATGTAAAGACTGACCAATACATTATTATCTGTTATGGTGGGCACAGCAGTATTGTTCTATTTACCAAAGCCAATAACTACACGCACTGAATGTGAATAAATTCATTTTGAAGTTAACATAATGAAAGTGTTGGCACTTTTTCCCTTCTCTGCCGCTGCAGCAGATGAGAGTAAGGTCTCTGGGATGGTGTGGGAGTTCGCTATCTCCCAGCCTCCAGATGGCTTCGTCTTCTCTTATCTAGAAGAATGGGTGCTGCCTCAATTTTTCAACTCGCCTTATCTGGGAATCCTTTAAATTGAATATTTACTGGGCCTATGTTTTCTGCCCGTGTTAGCCCTCTGAAGTCGACATTCCTCTTGCTTGTCGAGACAGGCCAAAAGGTTTTTCTCACTCATACACACTCTTTGTCTGCCTTGTCAAGTAATGGGACAGAGATTGATTATGTGATTGTCAGGAGAGAATGGGAAGGTTAAGCAGTTAAGCAGAGAGCAGGGGAGACATATTAACGAATGGCCGTAGAGGGAATATGTTCAACAAAAGAGAACTGTACATTACCCAAACATGACGGGCAGACCTCCATTTTATGTCAGGAGAAAAATAGATTGAATTAATCACTTTCCCAACAGTGTGTTGTTTCCTGCACAGTATACACTAGAGGTTAAGAGAACACTTAAGCAGCTATTGAAAACATCTTATTGCAATATGACTGGCTATGGTCTATCTGCATAAACAAGCCGTGCCACAGCTACTCCCTGGTAAGTGTCTGGAAATGTCTTTTCAAAACCATTTTGTGAAATGCCTCCATGTTGGATTAATCAGCGCAGCTGAGGATGTAATTGCTGTGCTGAAGTCAAAGCTGTAAGAGCAGATAATGAACACTGACGACAGGGCTGCCAGAATCCAGGGCAAAAGAAATGAGAAGTTCAGGGACCGAAATGTCTGTAGCATTCTTTCAAAAGCCCTGATTGAAAATGAGGGAACACTGTATTTACACTAAATAAAGGCCATCCTCCACCCCCCCCCCCCACCCCCCCCCCACCCCACCCCCACCCCCCCACACACAAAAAAAAGTAGATAACAAATAATCCCCTATGACTTAGTCGTTACTAATATGGAATTTGTATAGCTTTTGACAGCTGTATTGTGGTGTTGGAATTTGAAGAGCAAATTGAGGTAAAATTACATTTGCTCCACAAATGTGCTCATGCTCTTTAAATTACTTGTGCACAGTTGTATGTATTTATTAACATGCATGCATGTGTTAGTTACTATATAGGTAATTTTCTAACATAAGAGATGAGCTAAGAAAGGGTTTATTCTAACAGTTGCTGCCCTCTGGTGGAGGAATAAGTTCAAAGTCAAATGTAGAAAAAGATACACTTCTTTACTCAAGGATGTTATTATTGGTATAACTGACCGACATCTTTGGTCCTGTGCATGACAGCGTTTGCGCAACAAAGCTAAATGGTCACAGAATAAATGATATCTGTAAGCATACATTATTAAAGGCGGCATGTATTAAAAGCAAATGGAAGCTGTGGGCAGTATTTTTCTTTGTATCGTTAATGGCAGCACACTAAAATGTGTATCCTTTAATTTCAACAAGTGTAAAGACTACATTCTACTCTTGTATCATCATTCCCTCCCCCTCGCAATAATGAGAGGACTTCAGATTCAATTACCTTAACGAATGTGAAGTATCAAGGATGAAAATATATTATATGTGAAAAGCACTCATAGTGATATACTCTGTAGAGGTTGCTTTTCTAAAAAGGCACTGATGAGAAACAGGAGAGGCTACACTTATTACTAACCAATATCTGTGAAATAAAAGTAAGATTGGAAAGACACCCACACACACGCTGCTGTACAATGTCGGGGAAATGCAATTATGCTGTGATTAATATGGTGACTGAACTGTTCCAATATACTGGCTGTGCTCAGAGGTGAAAACCATCCACGTATAAGGTGCAGACGGTACACTTAGGTTGCATATTAACGTTCTTTAGTCTTCTACTCAGTACTGATAGAGTGATGAACAGCAGCTGCCTCTCGGTCTTATCTGTGTAATTGGAAAATGCGATCATTGAAAAGAAAGCACAGTAGTTTCCTTAAGCAGCTTATTTTTTGGAACAGCAATGGGATAAACACCTCTCTACATACTTCCCTAGTAGTACACAGTCTAACTAAGTACTATTTTTTCATACAACAGTTATTAAAAGTGCACAGCCTGAATAGTTGTTATCTTTTCCTCAACAGAGGAATTTATAACTACAAATTCACCACAATGGGTAAGTCACATCCCCCCGCTGCTATTCTGCCAAGCTGTCAGAGCTCATGAAGCCCACACTGTCACAAGCACTCACTGAATAATACACTGTCAAACTTTTTATTGTCAAATTACAGTAACTTACAGCAGCTTGTTGTATTCTTTTGATACTGTAATTTATTGTAATAAAAATTACTGGCAGTAGTTTTGCCTGTAAGCTACTGTAAAATGTACAGTACAACTACTGTTTTGTTGTCATTAAAATATTTTAATTTGCTAAATTAATTAAACTTTTTTTACTGTCAGCTCTTTACCCCAACACATGTAAGAAACTGTAGTGGAAGCATCTGTAAAATTAACGAGCATGAAAAATAACAATTTACAACAATTAATAAGACAATAGGACATGTTCCTAATATTCTTGTTCATTAGAATAGCCTAAGTTTGACAAAAAATAGCATAAGCTAAAGCCTCCAGATCACAGTGTAAGTGCATCGCATCGCATACAATCAGGACAGAAGACCATGAAATTAAGAAACAACACGGTAAAGTAGAACAGGTCTTTATTCACTGTTACAATCATTAAACGCATCATATCAAATGTTAGTTAATAATATGCTGCAATACTCTGCTAATGTTAGCTCCACATATTTTTACGTAGAAACCTAAACTTTTAGAATTATACATCTCCTTCCAACCACTCCAGGTGATGAATATCACTACTACACAAAGTTAAACCATAACTAGCTCAGAATCCACATAACCAGCCTGATGATGAAGAAAATATTAAATAATTTCATGAGAGGCTATTGAGAAAAGTTGGTTAGTTGCGGGTCAGTTGGTCAGAGCTGACCGAAGCTACGCTATGATTGGCCGATCTGCTTTCGAGGGTGGGACTTATCCAAGGGTCAATTGTGTGTTGTGTTCATTCAATCACATATTACAATGGTGGTTGTTGCAGAGATCTGCACTAGTAGTTGATTTGTGATTGAAGTGAAGTATCTGCTGTAACACAACAACTTCCTTTTGGGATTAATAAAGTACTCTATAGCTAGCTAGTTGCAGCCATCAAGACAGACGGAGAGGAAGGCAGCTTTTAGGATCACATACGTGTGTCCAACATTCACAAGAATCGCCCTTCTGTTGGAAGTTTAGCAGTGTTCATCACAGTATTTCATAGAAAAGTGAGGGACAGCTGCAGCTACAATAAACTACCCGCAGTACCATTTTCATTTGCAATACCATGCTACAAACCTTTTAATCATCTCAGCATTTTAATTTAAACAGTGATGAACGTTTGACATGACTTTCTGATGTAATTCTGCAGTCATCAACATTTTACTTTTGAAAAAAAACATTACTAAAAGTAGGACAATTATAGTTCCACAATTTATATTACTGGTAAAACACACCTGAGGCCAGTGGCATTTCCTAATTCAGTCGTCTTTCTTTATCCTCACAGTGATTCAAAGTGCTTCTCTGTGATGCTATCTCTGCCCGGTTTCATTAGGGGGTTTAAGGAAAGCATCATATACAGAAAAGGACAGTGACCTAACCCCTACACCAACCACATTATTTTAAATATTAAACGTAGCCAGCAAAACTAATGACAATACTTTGCCAGTGAAAAACGTAGCACGGGATTGTATTTGTTTGTGCTGCAATTCACATTCCACACCAAGGTCGACAATGTGACTAAATGATTTGGTTAATTTGAATTCAAACAGTGTCGGCTGGGGGTCCACTCCGCGCAGCGGGAGGATTGGGAGAGTAATATCAACACAGTTGTGATTACTCCATTGAAGCAGTAGGGTGCTCCAATCAGAGCCGAATCACTCTCCTCATTACAGACGACAAGGCCAGATCTCAGTGGGTGGACCGAGGAATCAGGATTTGCATCTCCCCGCTGAAATTAATTGAAATTCATTTGTGGCACCCTGATGCTCCCCATCAACACAGACTCGTTCCAATTTGCACAATCCACCCCAGATTCATTAAGCACGAGAGAGCATTTCGAGTTTGAAAGCACGTACGAGCAGAGGTCGTGTTCCCTGGTCTGGACCTGTGCAATCGGGCCAGACTGTAAGCTGCAGTTGACAGCGTCAAATGGATCTTTCTGGGAACGATTCTAGTTAAGGCAGAGCAACGTAAATAGAGCCAGGTACATGTATTGCTCCAGTGGAGTGGTACATGGAGGCATTTACTCGTATATTTAGGGGCTTCTGGCAGCACAAAGTGAAATCCATACCAGATCACCTCATGCATTTGGACTGGTGGTTCTGAATTAGACAACAATCAGTCAAAATACAATGCAAACAGAAAGCTCTCTATCCTAGTACATTTACACCAGCAAGGGCGTGGCCACTGTGATCATACTGAATCCCCCACAGACCAAGAAGGGTAACTATTAATGTCTCAAGATGTTTCATTTGTAATGCTACAGTGGCAACGACCATCCCTTTATCATAAAATCCCACATGCCAAATTGTTGCCATCCTTGTTCTACACCACATGCGGTCCTAAACACTTTGTTGTTATGCACTCACAGAGCACGCACTATTTACACACCACAGGCTTTCCTCTCTCCAAAGAAAACCAAAGTACCACTCAAGCAAAAAAAAACAATTATCACAAACACATTAACAGCTAATTCACTATCGCCATCAGTACTCTGATAAACATTTAAGATCTCCTCCGTCACTGAATGCTAAAGAACCAAACTCATGCGAATGCCGTGCCACCATGCACATCTTAGCTGTTAAGCTCTGTTGCTGCTTATCACATTCTGATTGGGCGATTGTGAAAAACACACCTAATAGCATTCCAGGGATGTGCAATCCCAGCAATATTTAACAACCTCTAAAAGATAAATGCACTCTTACCTCGGGATGTTGTTCTCACCCGGTTTTGTGGTGTGCTCCAAACGCCAAACTCTGACTTGTGTCTGCTGTGGAATCCTTCAGGTTTCTGGGGTCCAGTTCAGGAAGGAGGCCCAGCAGAATATGCACCTCCCGCACCAGCTCAGGAAGTTCAACCTGCCTCAGGAGCTGCTCGTTCAACCTTTTCACAAAAACATTTATGGGTTGAAGAATTATGTCGTCCTGATATCAAAGTATTGTGCCCTATGTTGTCAGCCGAAGCTATATTATTGTTGTTGTTTTTTACATTTGAGATGTGAGCATAGGTATTTTCACAGAAGGCATTTTTGACATGTCACACAGTATGAAAAGCATGGATGTAAAAAATATGAAATGAATGAAGAATTACATTAAGCTACAACACGCATACTGTGTGTGACAAATCAAAAGGTATCTGATGCTCCTCAACCCATTCATGCACATTACCCTAAAAGTCCTCCTTATCCTGCCCCGGGCAGATATTCAGTGGGACCACCTGAGCCCTCTCAAACAAAAGGAAGTCAGGGAAATAGCCAGCAACCACTTAAAAGTGACCCAAAGGCCAACACTCTCCCTTGTGCTTTAGAGACGACGTTCACAAGACTTACAAAATGCCTCAACCTTCTTTAAACATTGCATTAAAAGCAACTTTAAACTTTAAACAAACTTAATGTCCTCTCAACAACATTATTCATATGCATGTGAACTATAGATGCATCTCTGTGCTGTAGGATCCTACAGCACTTCCTCCAACTCAACAATCCTTCACCCTTGCCTCAAAGGTTCAACTGGAAACTGATAGAGCACATCCCACATCTCCCAGGTTTACTCTAAAACAAAAATTACTAAAAAATACTACAAATGTAATGTAATCATTCAAAAAAGTGGTTTGGAACAGTAAACATAGCCTACTTAGTCGACCAACTACCGACACGACATGTCGTCTGGACATCTGGACAGTATTATATTTGAGCAAGGGTTTTTTTTGGTTTACGAATGAACACTTGTAGAAAACATAAACATGGTAGCTCAGTGGCTCGAAAGTAATCACCATTGCAGAGACGTGACACATGTAAAAACACTGTGAGCGTGGGAGGCAACTGGACCTGCTGGGAGTCTTTTACCTCAGCGATTACATAATTTGGCCAACAGATGGCAACAACAAATCCACAGGTCTCTAGGGTGCCTTCAGGTACCGCTCGTAAATTCTTCTGTTTCGGTTCTCCCATGTGTAACCAACGTTAACTGCACTCACTGCAATATGTATAAAGTGTACATGCTTTCGAGATGACTAATATACACTGAGAGGGAGTGGAAGTTCAAGTCCATCTGGCATGAAATTACAAAAAGTGTGTCTGTTGGCCCCAACACGTAAAAAGATCTGAAACTATAGTAATGACGTGAATGCATCAGTCGGCACAACTGCCTGTTGTTTATGTCTGCTCCACATTTTACTGTTGCGGAGAGCTGGAAAGTTCGCACTGTTTATGCAGTGGTTAACAAGGTGGTTCACAAGTTTTTTTCACGACCAAGCAGGTAAGAAGATCGATTGAATTGTTTCCCTCTATCATATATATATATATATATATATATATATATATATATATATATATATATATATATATATATATATATATAAATATATCTTATTGGAACATGAAGATGCATAATTGTTTTTACTTTCCAGTGGGCATTTTCATACACTATTAAATTAGTCTTTGATAATTTTGATATTCTGTTTCTGCTCACTGTGTTTTATGTTGTAATAAGTTGTAACACGGTCCCATCATAAAATGGAGGGTTTAAACCTCACTAGTTATTGTGCAATGTGTTATAAGTAGGACCTAAATTATGCATGAGATACAAAGCAGGAAGTTGACAATTATCCTGTCATGTTTTTCTTTCTAACTTTCACTGAAATACTTTTTTTAAATTTCCAAAAGGGACTTATCTGTGCAGTTATTCTCCTTCCTAAATTAATCCAAATTAGGCAGTGTTATGCAGGCCTCCCAGGTGAAACATAAATATGCTAAGTATATTAAATCTTAGCATATACTTGAAGCCCTAATCATAAGTATACTTAATATATTTTAGTTGTGATTAAATAGTAATTAAGCACAATTTGAAGTGTATTTAGTATAATCTTTTGTGCTAAATTGGAACAACTTAAAGTATACTTAGTACAATGTATGCTAATATGCATGATAGTTCACTTAAATTATATATATTTTTAGTTTTAAGTATAATTGAATTGTATTATGAGTATATTACAAATATGTAAACATCACATTATTAATATACTTATATTATGGTAATAGTATACCAAAAGTATAACTGGTACATTTAAGTAATTGCATAGAACTTACACTTAAAGTATATTTTTCTTATAATATATTTCTTGAAAGTATACTACAGTACAAATATTTTTAAAGTGTGTTAAAAAATTTATTTTTAAAATAGGTGAAAGCGTGACTTTTGTATACTTTTTATATATTTGCAGAAAGTACAATTCTTTGATAATATATTTGCAATGCACTATTGAAAATATCAGTATATATATTTAAATACAATAAAGTATATAATCTTTTCCTCTGGGCAGAATGTGCAGGTCAAGTGTTTTCTCTCCTCAGAATATGCTTTCCAGGAAAAGTGTCATCAGTGCGTCAAGCGGATTCTGGATGAAGTCCTTTGGACATCTTGTGGTTCTCTCCTCTCTGTCTTTTTTGGCATCTGGATACTCTGAGAGAGATAGAGTACATGACTTGATGTCCCGATTTCCCCTTATTGATGGGTAAATCATGTACATTGTCTCTTCTACCAGGCATTTTTAATCGTGGAAATTCATTATTGAATGGATTTAAAATTGAAATGCCTCTTTATGAGTTCCATTTTCCTTACGCCCTCTCTCTCCATCGCTCAGTCATAATGACTTAGCTCTCCAGCTGAGGATACTTCACAACAATCGGCTGAGCCAAGTTGACCTTTACAACTTTAGCAAAGTGTCCACCGACATCACCCGACTCCAAGCAGGCCATGTGCAGGCACAGGTATTGCAATTTAATAAATCAGTCTTTCACCCATTACCCTAAATCTGTTCTGTAGTATAGGTTGTCCCAAAGAGTAACCTTTGAATAAAAGCATCTGCTAAGTTTCTGATGTAGATCAAACCTAGAACTACAGGCAGTTCAATATCTCTCTGTCTCTCCTGTGTCGTGTCCCTTTGTCAGATGTTTGCAGTCTATGTGATGTGTGGGGCCCAGGAGAAGGATGCTGTGAGGCTGACTCTGGAACAAATAGATGTGGTTAGACGTATGTGCACTGAGTACCAGGACTTTGAACTGGTCACATCCGCCCAGGGTATAGTACACCTCAACATGGCATCCAAGCAATTTACCTACAAAACCACTATGGAGATGAAAGAGGGATTGAATCTAGTTGATTATCTGCAATTATAAATGAGTGAGGTGTTTTTGTTTCAAGTGTACATAAAAACATCCATAATCCTACTATTTATGAATCCATACTGTTGCATATGTCTTATTAACAGTCCATATTTTCAAAGACGGACCATGAAAGTAATAATCATATTTGCGTCATTACTTTGAGTGAAGAAAGGAATTCAACCCCCAAAAGAATAATTGTGTTTTGCTCTTTTCCCCCGGGCTGTTCATTTTGGATAATGTGTATGTGAAATACACTTGTGTCATTGCAGAGCTGAGGAATTCTGAGATGAGGCATAAGATTGCCTGTCTAATAAGTGTTGAGGGGGGCCACTCCATTGACAGCAGCATGCCAGCCCTGCGGATGTTTTACCAGCTCGGGGTGCGCTCCATGTCCCTCACGCATACCTGCAACACACCCTGGTGAGTAAGAGATCTCTTCTGAGTGCATTATTTTATTTAGAACGTCACACGTGATTTACATCATGCAGAAAGTCAATAATGGTTACATTACTCAGTAAGAATCAATACTAGGGATACATGGGAGGATTTTGCCTGACATTGTTCAACAGCTCGGACCTGAACCAGAACTACGCCTTTACCATTAGCTTTTGTTTGTATTCAAAGGGTTTGTTTACAGTATGGACTGAAGGGAAAGGTCGAATGTGTTTGCATTTTATTCCTTTCCTTTTATACAAATTAACCTATATTAAGACGCTCTTTGGAACTCTACAGTCCACGTAGCTTCATTTGCCTAGGTCAGATTCCCTAAATGAAGCCGTATTTTGATATATTTTATGATAGTGGGGGGATTCACAAGACGACACTGTCATAACGTGTGATTTAATGAAACATTATTTTTTAATGCAGGGCAGAATCCTCCTCAAAACGTTACAATGTCTATCAAAGACAGAACAACAGCCTGACACCTTTTGGGAAGGTAAGCTTAATGTTTCAGTAATATCAATGACTGTACAGAAATGCTTTTTTTTATCAAATTGAACAAAGCATGTTGGCTGGCCTTTTTTAATGAGGTATTAGAACATAATACTAAGATTTTATTTGATTAAAAGTGAGAAACCTGACATTTAATAGCTTTTTCGCAGTTAATTAGGATAAATGCTGACATTAAAATGTTGTGATTTCTTTTTCAAATTCTGTAAATACTGACGAGTGTCATTTTAAATTACATGTTAGCGTTTTAGAATAGAAATAGAGTAGAATCATCTGTGTATTATATATTGAAGACCACTTTATTATTTCTCTTACTCCTATAATGTTTTGTTAGTACAGTAGAAGTAGTTGTAAAACAAAAGTCCAAACGGAGAGGATATGATAGTCATGTTTCATCCATGAGACATTCCAGTGATAGATTGTGCCAAACAAAGGGGAGCTTGTTATTGTCGAAATTGGTTAATGCTCCTTATACTAAATGCTCTGTCTTTTGAGGACTTCCTCTATTACAATCTGCATGAGTGTGCTTACGTGCGTGTGACCATATCCTGTTGTCGGCTGGTTTGACCATCATTCCCATAACACTATAAATGGCTTTTTAATGTGTTATCTGGAGGCTGTGGTCGAGGAGATGAACCGAATGGGAATGATAGTGGACCTTTCCCACACTTCATGGGACACTGCCTCGGCCGCACTGAAGCATTCCAAGGCGCCGGTTATTTTTAGCCATTCGTCGTCCTTCTCCCTGTGCAGCCATGGACGCAACGTACCTGATTGGCTGCTGCTTGATCTGGTGAGAACACTAATTAGCTGCATGATTAAAGGCTTATTTAAGTCAATCAAGTCACCGACTCATTTATATTTTTAATAATTATCATGTATACCTCTGTACGGATTTCCACAATTCAACAATGAATCTCTGTCAGCCCACGAACAGTCAGTATAATTGATATGGGTAAATTAGCAGGATCAAGAAATCAAGTTCCCTTCTCATTGCTGTATTTTTATTGTTCCATTTTTACAGCCATGTAAAGCCAGATAATGACACGCTGGGCGAGATTTAAGATTGACAGTGAATCAACTGCCCTTTTGTATATTTTAGAGCTTTGTATGCGCAAGTCAGTTGACTGCGTGGTACAGTTTCCAACATAAAGCAATGATTCGCAGGGAGTGTTTTTCCTCCAGCATATTGTAAACGATGACAATAAGACACTACAATAATTGTACAAGCCTAAGCTCCACAGTGTTCATCCAACTGCTCTTTAGTCGATTCTTACTATACTTTTATCAGAGTGCTATACGCGAGACTCAAATGATCTCGATTGTTGTGAGTTTGATGATCAGAGAATCAAACCTGAATGTACTGTTTGACTATTTCTGAACACTAATAGTTAGATACTGAATCTCTCTTTCAGCCGCCATGACTCCATGTCCTTATTCAGCTTCATTTTATCCAACTCATTAACTTCTTCACTCCTCCCATTGGGTCCATATTGTTTGTTTATTAAATACAGCAGACCATGCTTTGCTTACAATAGAAGCTCAAGCTCCTTCACCACTAGCACTTGTTCTCATTTATCAAACGTTTTGAGGAATGCAGTCGCAAGCCAGGATGAGTTAAGTTAATGCATTTTTCTGCTCAACACAACTACCAACTATATATGCTAAAATGTATAATTACGCATTGTCTTATTTTCTTAATATTAATATGATATGTTGTTATGTGTAGTATATTAACTTAAGTGTTTTTATTGACCATGGAAACAGTAAGAAACGTCCTTTGGGTGTTTTTTAAACTGTACCAAGAAAAACATAATGGAATCTATCGAGTGTCCTAATTTGCTTCTAAACAATGTATGAACCTGTTGTCGCAGTAGATGAAGACCGAATATCAATAAAATGCAGTGACATGGATTTATTTCTCTTACTTTAAGTCTCTCAGATCCCTCTTGAGGACATGTATGTCTGTGTTACTCACGCAGCACAGGGTTACAGGGTGTTGGAGATAAGACGAGCACAAACCTGATGTTTACCACATCTCCCACTACAACTAGTGAATGTCAATGAGGCAGAAAATGTATTTACACATACTTATTTGAGTTCATATGTCTCTATGTATTTCGTCTTATTCTCTAGACGTGGCAGTGACACTTGTGTGTTGTGTTACAGAAAAACAAAAGTGGGTTGATCATGGTGAATATGCACAGCAACTTCGTATCCTGCAGCGACAAAGCAAACGTCTCTCATGTGGCTGGTGAGGCATCCATGTTTAGTTTTCCTTCGCCGGGAGGTGCATCTGTAGTTTGTATTTCTTATATCTCAGGCGATTAACTGTTCCACCTGGGTTTTGCAGACCATTTTGATCACATTAAGAAGGTGATTGGAGCTGAGTCGATAGGAATTGGAGGGGACTTTGAAGGTGCTGTGAAGTAAGAAATATTCACTCGCTTACATAACATACAGATAGCTGGAAGGGACAGCACATCTACATATCTCATATCCCATGACTAGGATGGGTGGACATGTTCAGATATACAGCTTGCATAGAAAGCAAAATACAACAAAGCTCATACCAGTTGGGTACACGCTTGTCTCTGGCGCTCTCCAGATCAATACTTTGCTTTTGTTAGCCTGTCATGATATCAGCAATTTAGCTGCCTGAGCTGTCAACAGGCTGAAATATTGTAAAAATCAATAACGTTTTACTTCTAACAGGCATAAAGAGAGAGCTGGTGCAGTAGATTTGCTACAATAAACAGACATTATACAGACACAATCTAGCCTAAACAGGAATGTCACAAACAAAAGGGTTGGTTATTATTATTATTTCTTCTTCTTCTTCTTCTTCTTCTTCTTCTTCTTAAGTAATGTAGTATTTCGTCACAACAAAAGTCTCAGAATGACTGGTTTCTAAAAACTAAAATATGTGACTTTTGGTGAACAGCTTTCCTCAGGGGTTAGAGGATGTGTCCAAGTATCCCGCCCTGATCCAGGAACTCCTGCGAAGGAACTGGACTGAGAATGAGTTGGCTGATGTCCTTCGAAATAACTTCCTGCGAGTGTTTGAGGAGGTGGAGAGGGTAAGCTATAAGATTACTATATTGTCTGTCAAAGAACAGCCTTCTCTGGTAAATGAAGGGTTGGTAAGAAATTGAAAGGCACACTTTGTTCCGTTTCTTGGCCACAGGAGCTTTTTAGCTATAATAAAGAATACAGGTTTGTATTATTATATTTGTGTGCATCACCTCCCTCTCTTGTCTTGCTGTATTTCCCCCAGGTCCGTGATCAGTTGACTTCGACCCGGCCCAGTGAGGTCCAGATCTCCTTAGAAGAGGTGCAGAACCCATGCAGGCTGGTCCTTAGACCTCCGAGCCCAAGAGGGTCCTCTCACCAGAATCCCTCATCCGGAGACCAGCATGAACCAAAGGTTCTGCTAATCCTGACCATAGTTCTAATGCTTTCCAGCCTACTTATGATCGAATGAATGTTTAGAAACTCTGTTCAGCTTCACCTGACCATGTATAAATTATTATAAAAAACTATAAATAAGGAGGGGTTAATGAAATTGCTGTATCAATTTGTGGGCAACCCCAGGACTAAAGATAAGGAGAGAATCCCTTTATATACAAAAAAGCATTCAATGTGTAGCCTCATTTGGTAGGTAATGTAAACGCTGCCTCTTTACATACAGTACAACTACATTTAAATTGACAGAACATCAATCCCAGGGCACTTTACTATTCATTTAAAATAAATATATTTAGTTTAAATTGAATGTGTTATACTGGCGGCCTGTCCAGGGTGTCCCCTGCCTTCGCCCTATGTCAGCTGGGATAGGCTCCAGCGCCCCCGCGACCCTAATGAGGATAAGCGGTATTGAAAATGGATGGATGGATGGATGAATGTGTTATACCTCTGCTGACATAATCTCTGTGAAAATGTATGACATGAGACAGATGACGAAAACTGCTGAGATAGCACATTAAAGTTGTTATTTTATTTTTTGTTTGTGACGGTTTTTGTATGTATTGCTGACCAGTGAGCATACAAAAAGGACAGAGGCAGCAGTTTACAAACAGATGTTCTTTTTATTTGATTTTGCAGAATAATAAAATACCATGGAGGTTTAAAAAACAAAGAGTGTTTTCTATTGTGAACTATTCTGCCCTTTGGCCAAACAGAAAACAGTTGCACACAGAAAAAACTGAAACAAAGTCTTTAATTTGGAACAGCACACAGCAACACTGTGGAGATTTCCCTTGTTAAGATTACGATGCACGTATCGCCAACAATGTTAGGAACTCATTTTGATGTTGTATTAACTTCAAGACAATGTGCAGGAATTTTCACATTGACACAATAGCCTCATTTCTCTTTAAAATGAACACTCATGGCTCCACTAAAACACTGCCAACACAAAGTGTGCATGTAAAGATTGTATTGCGCCTAAATGTTCTCCAACCAATTTTGACTTAAGTGAAGGGAAGGCCACACTCTTGGCTCCAGATTGTAGAACAATTGTTCTCTCCACAGTATAATATCCTAAACTACTCAGCTTCTTAGAAAAAGACTTGAAAAGACACAAAACAATTATGTTGGAAGTCTCATGTAGCTGAGGTCAGAATTGCTTAAAGCTGAAATCCTTGATATTTCAGCCATTGTTGATTTGGCCTCAACGCTGGTTACCTTGGTAATGGCAAGTGCAGTTTAATATTGCAGCAAACACTGCTTGAACATAATACCAACTGATGTATATGTTTACAGAACAACCAAACAAAACCCATGTTGGCAGACTCTGCCACTTGGGATGGAAACTACCATATAGAATGGTATTTACAATTACCACTCAGTGTGAAGATATCAAATGGCTATTGCAGAAGAAATGCAGACCATAAGTAGTATCCAAAAGGGGGATTTGATTTCATTGAAATTGAAGGACTATAACTTTGAATTAAGCCATTTTTCTGTGTGAAGATAAGCTTTTTGGGTCTGTAGAAAAAGTATAAATGTAACGGTTCAAAAGTCATTCATATACATTTCTCTCATATAAACAACAACATTATCTGTAAACAAAAAATCATAAATTATAACTCCTTTTAAAAACTTACTTTATGATCTCTGGCATGCCACCTTTACAGCACAACCAACGTCAAGCACTGTGTTCATTATCCACATTTCTTTACCTCAGTGGGGAAGGGTTGGAAAAGAATAAATAAATAAATAAAATATAAATCTGGCATACTATCAAAACTCTTCTACCAACATATGTCCTAGTCTGCCATAGTCTGTCAAATATAGGTGGATTATCACATATGAGGAGATATTTATGACCTATAAATAAATCTATAGTTTGTGTTTGACACACAAGTATTGATTTCTGAGGGAGAAAAATTATTTCATTTGTAAAGAAGGCAGAGTTGCAAACATATAGGTGGATATGTACACTAATGTGTGCCAATATTCTACAAGAATAGAATACTCCTTTTGTACTGAAAAATACATACTTCACAATTAAAGTGACAAATCCATGCGTCTAACCAGCAGGTGCTGCCTCCTTTCTAGAGGTGAAATGCATTCTGATGAGGCAGATGCTCCTACGTAGCAACTAATAATTGATTATGAGTAGATGGTGATAACCTCCCGACCTCCGCCTCGGACCAGCAGCACTCTTTCCAAACCTTCAGTCAACACCTCCAGAAACTCCATATCTGGAATATACGTTAAGTAAAATCAGCCAAACAAAAGCCTCCAGACTTGGTGGGTGTACTGCAGCCCAAAATCAGCAATACATTTATGAAAGACCCCTTTTGTTTGATCATATTGGTAAAGGATACAGTTTTCATCTCCATCCGTGTTTCGAGGTGGACCCGGCATGTTGAGCAGCACTAATCGAGCATCGTGGGACCTATTGACGATGACCTCGTTCAGCTTCACGGCTGTATGCATTCGCCGCACATTGGACTGATCCCTAAGAGAGGCCGAGAAAATAGAAGAAACAAATGAAACGCTACGGGTTGTATTAATTAAACAAGAGGTGGTAAAGAAAATGCTGAGGTTAACTGAATGCAACTCACGGTTTGAGGCTCATGAGTTCTCTAAAGTTCTCGGGTGCATTGTTTCTGTTCCTCCTCTCAGCCTCACACTTCTCTCTTGTCCAAGTCATCTGAACCTTCTCCGGAGGAGCCTCCACCACTTCCTCCTCCTCGTCTGAGTATAGACTTCCCATACGCACCAAAGAGTGTCTGTCCTTAACCAGCTGGGCCTGCAAGTGCCATTGTGAATACAATGAGGCTTGGATGTAAATATACTGTATGTAAAACCTTTACTCATAGCAATAAACAGTTAAATTAGAATTGTACCAGTAGTACATTCTAACGATCTATCATGCATTATATGTTAACAAATATTTCAAGAATAAATATGACACACAAAGAAAACATACCTCTCTTTGTCTTTCTGCACTGGACAGCCTCATTTGCCTCAACATCTGGGATCTCTGCTCCATCATTAACGTTCTCTCATAGGTGTATGCTGAGATGTCACTGTCGTGCTTAAGTAGCATTGGAAAAAATAAAAGGTTTGCGGTTAATCCAGTTTAAACTCTGTTGAACATGGACAGAGTGAAATTAAAGTAAATCAGCCAAGAAGCTTTTCGTGAAACAATCCTGTCTGCGGCATCTTGTAATAATGGGCATCTGGTTTTGTTACTCAGTTCAATTTGCTCTGGCTCTAGCTATGACAAATTAAAAGAACCCTATATAAATCTTGACCTTTGCTCAGATTAGTGGCTGTGTGTAAGGGCTCCTCACCATCTCCACCACCTCCACCTCAGCCTCTATTCTCAGCTGGTACAGGAACATGGCCAGATCTTTCTTCATCTGGATGCTGTTGTCATCCATCTGGGCTACAGTGAAGATACGCATCTGGCATTTCTTCCAAACCTATGCACATAGGCAAATAGAACCACAGTGTAATACCATCTGCTATACATAACAAATGTGACTATAGTTGCTTTCATGAAACACACTTCAATTAACACCCCAAATAACTTCAAACTAAAGCTAACAAAGACTATTCAGGGACAACGTGTACATTTGGAGGGATTAGAAAGACAACGTGTTTGTGTTATTTGCAACATAACATGTCAAAGAGATCTGCCTTCTCACTTTATGAAGTTTGAGCAGGAAGGGCAGCAGCATTAGCATCCCCCCATCATGGACAATCCACCAGACGTCAATGTTGCCATCTGTGAAGCGTTCATGGTTGCTCGGGTAGAAGGACACATTTTTGGGCACCATCAGGGCCAGGTGGGCAGCTGTGGTGCAGCGAACTGTGTCTGAGTAGAGATGAACATGGAGGCATGGATATTAACTGAACTGTATACATTTATTTTTGCAACAGCTTACATTCTGTACGAGCCAAATGGAAACAAACACAAAATGTATTACAAATAGTATGTTCAAATGAGCGTTATGTTTAGGTTCGTAATAGTGAGATGATTGTTAAGTGTACTACATATTTATGCCTGTAAACATTATGCAAAAAAAATATCAGTGAGACTCTTACTGATAAAAGTCTTCCAGGCACGAGGGTCCTCACTCTGTCTCCAGCCATAAGGCCAGCCCATCATCACAGTGTTGTGCTTCATGCCCCCCAGACCACAGGACTGGATCAGATGGACAATACCCTCCCGCACCTTAGATGCCACCACAATCTGGCAGAAACCTTTGACTCGCTCAATCTCCATCATATTCTTAATGGCCTGGCAGAAAAAAAAGTGGAAAAACTTAGCTGCAGTCTACGAACACAATAAGGAGTAAGCAGATAAACCATGTTTAAACAGATATAACCCACACTATATGCTTTAAAATAAAAGATTTATATAGTAAAACCACTACCTTCACTACCTCCCTGTATAGCTCCAATGATAATTGTTGATACATAATGCACAAGTATTGAATCTTGGATGAGTGATTAATTTCTCCGGTTGTTGTCACATGAAAAAAGCTTCTTTTTTTTTACCAAACACATCACATTATGAAAAATGTTCCTGCAACAGTCCCTTATTTTATCTGAAATGGGTCATTGGCCCCATATTGTAGTGACAACAACAAGCTGTTTCCAGCCATGCCCATTGATTAACGTGACAAATGCTTCAAAAACAGTTGCTGGGGAAGAAACGTCACAGAAAATTCACAATGAAGCATGTTTTCGCTTCATTGTGCTTTTCACATCACAAAAGGTGGTCATTTGTGACAATTAGTTGCAACACAGTCAGCAACAGGGAACAATAGAGAATTGTATAGCGCATGTTCAGCAGACCCCTTTCTAACATGTACCTGCTCAGCTGCCTGCATTTCCCCATAGCTGTCCAGGAAGTTGCCCTGGACGACAGAGCCCACAATGGTCAGACCCTTTCCTGCCTTCAACTGCGAGGCAAAGGTGAGCAGACGAGGATATTTTACGTGGAGGTCCTCATCAAGCTTCAACAGCACAAGCAGCTGAGGTCTGTGGTGCACAGAGTCAAAGATAGTCAATAGGAGCCAAAGGTCCGGATCAAAGGTGTGTCTTTGCACTCCCCCTGTGAGGGAATGTGGGCAAAGTATTGAGAAAATGCATATTGTTTAGCTGGATAGAAAGCACAGACATAAGATGATGCAAGTGTTCATGTATTAAACACAAGATTTACTGGATGATCGTTGGGGGTAGGTTGATCAAATTTGACTTGTAAAGTGCCAGTGGCAAGCAGCTAGTCTGTAATTAGCATGTCACAACACATTTACATGTATAGCTTAAACAGGGATGTTAAGCCATCTAAGGCACATATAACTGTTAAATGACAGTATTTTACTGTGAATAGGGTAAATGCTGTTGGAGAAAATCATCATATAACATAGTTTGAACTCCCCACAGTTAGCCAGCACAAAACGGTTTATATAACTTGTTATGTTGGAAACATCTGGTTTCCTAGAAATTGGGACTTGGGCAATTACTAGGAAGAAGAATGAGTCCGCCTTAAACGTACCATCCATGACTTGTGTGTTCTGCAAAAAGGGCACCTTGACGCCAAACAGAGTAAATCATGTGCCAAGTCCTTTCGGTAAACTTAGTCCCGAGGTAGACCCCGAATTAACACAACAATTAGACATAAATAAAATAACTTGTCTCTTCCAAATTTATCCCAGCTTTAACTAGACATCTGGACATTGTTTGACCTCTGAATCCCCAGTCAGGCTTACTGGACTGCCTTCTTTAGATGTTATTGACATACTGCCTCCATTGCATTCTTCATTCCACATTCAAAATGTTTAAGTCTAGTTTAGTCACTGTTATCACGATCAGAATGAGTGGCAAAAAGAGGAAGAGTAGCATCATATCTGTTATATATCAAAAGATGTCACGCTAACTTAGAGAAATATCACAAATGAAACCCTTCCTAAGGCCACAACTTCCCAAAGCACATGACATTTACTCATTGTCTGTCAATATGAATTACAGCCGGTTTGTTTGGCATCATCATCATTCTCCAGGGCCATTTTTATGGACGGTAGATCACCTATTATGTATTACATTTGTCCATCTGGGTGCCACACATTTCTTAAATGCCACTGACAGGATTTTGATCAAACCTGCAGCTTCTCCGAGCCAACATGTTTTTTTAATAAATTGACTGCATAACAATGTGAAATATGTATTGGTCTTCAGAGGGTGACAGTGTGGGATGTTTGATGCTGTGAAAACAACATTTATATTCCACCATGGACTATGGCTCCCTAGCGATGCAATCCAAATGAATTGTTGTGGATACATTCAGAGAGTCTCTCGCAGGTGTCGCTGTACCTCCAGTTCTTGGTGTGTGGGGGTCCGACCTCTAGTCTTAACAGGGCGTAACGTGCAGCGCTAAGGGACAGTCCTCTTATTCCGTCTCCCCACTCTTTCTCCGCTCTGTTGTTGTTTGTGAATGGGAGAGACACAAGCACAAGGGAAGACAAACAACCAGCATCCATTATAGACACGACAGAAGCAAAGAGACACAACGAAAAACAAATATACAAATGCTAATTAGACTCAAGACCTACCCTTGGTACTCTATGTATTTGTAGATCATCCCAGCAATCACCATGGCCACGAGAGCGTAGTACCAGGAGGAAATGAACATCAGAGCCAGACACATACTCATGCCAAGGAAGGACAGAGCCCTGTGGGTGGGACACATAGAGCCATACCAAGAACAGCATTATTATGTATAAGTATGACAGCCAGGACAACCTGGCTGGTAAAAAGGAACTGTGCTCCCACCCCCTGTAAGAAATATACTAACCAATGGTAATATTTAAACCTTGGCCTCCAGTTGGGTGTGCGTAAAAGAGTCTGAACAGCACAGGCTAGGTTCACAAAGAGATAGCACATCAAGAAGAACCTGTTGAATAAACACAAGGAGAATGTGCAACATATTTGAAGTCGACAATGCATTGTCAGTGGTGTGGTTGGCCTGAACCAAACTGGGAAATGAAGAAATGCATGTTCACATTGTTTGAGTGAAATGAATGTGTGGGGTGTGTTTATTTTATACTTGGCACATGTTTCATTTTTGGCATGTGTATGTATGTGACCTTACATGGAAAGGATGGGAGCCACCATATCCAGTGAGGCAATAAGGATGCCCAGCTCAGCTATGAGACCAGTCAGTAGTAGGGCCCATGTAGGCTCTCCATTGGTCTTTCCGTGACCAAACACCTGAAACCAAAAATTCAAAATCCTTCGTGACGAATAATGCAAATCACTTCATGTTTGGTACTGCATCATATTCAAATAAGCCTGCAAGTCAAATATTATCAATCATTTCCAGCTCCACATTGAATGTGATTCAGAGGTCATGCTGAATATTCAACTTAACGCGTGTTTTGGAAGTAATAAGAAGCAGATGAGTAACTTTTGTCAGTCAAGTCTGTGGGAGCCATTTCTGTCTTGCAGCGACAATGACAGGTTTGTCATCAACAGTGTGTACTATCTCACCCTCAGGAAAGGAATAATGTTGTCCTTGGCAATTGCCTGTAGAAGTCGGGGAGCCCCAGTGAGGGACTGAAGGCCCGCCCCCACCGTAGAGAAGAAGGAGCCAATCACAATAACCCACGGAGACGGCCAGGAGAGCGTCCCTACCACCAGGTTTTTTCGAACGGCGTCTCCAAACCTACAAGGACATGAATACTGAATGTGACCAAGAATACCACTTGACATTTATGATGAAGTTATCTTTATTTTCTATTATTTATTTGGACTTGAACATGCAGTAGAAGACAGATGAACGTACTTGTCCCGAAGGACTACTCCTTCAATACATGACCCAAACAGGACCACAGAACTGAAATCTGAATACAAGAGGTCAAGGAGCACACGGTGACACAACGATGTATATCAAATCTGCAAAGATTATTAGTTTAGTCACCAAAATAAGGATACAAACAAGTGAAGTAGTCGTAATGGCTAAGATAGTTCCCACGGGGATGGACTTTTGAGCATCCCGGAGATCACCAGATCTGTTGGAGCCTGCCATGATACCTTTAATGTAAAATAGAAGACATTTAAAAGCTGTTTAACTCTGCCCCCTACTGGCTGGATTAGGGGAAGGTTTAAAGCTATACCTTTTCACCTTTGTAAAGAATGTACATAATATAACAGAACAGGCGGCCTAAGTTCCAATTTGCAATTGATGGCTTGATATAGCATTAAAAAAAAAGTCATGTATACATTATGTATTTAAGTTTGTTGACACAACCATCATTTAATAAATTATTTAATATTCACGGTAAACATGAATGTTGCACTTTCATGCAGACTGTGGACTAATTGTTCACCTGTTGCAGACGGGAAGAAGATACCCACGAGAAGTGTGAATGATGTCGCGATGTCGGCGGACACGTACATGCCAAAGTTCTCCATGGCACCGTGGGCATCTGTTGACTGGAGCCCCGCTTTCTCCAAGATCTCCCCTTTCCGTTGGTAGTCGCTCCACATGTTCTCTAACAACAGAGAACTGACATTGAAAACATTGGCAGCACACTCATGAGAAGAGACTAACATTCTTACAGGCCTGTGTGTTATTCATTGATGCAAGACATTTCTGAATGTAGGGATATCTTTTTGACAAAACATCATAAGTTTCCCAAATAAGGATTGTTGATTCGGAAATATATATATATATATATATATATATATATATATATATATATATATATATATATATATATACTTGGAACATTAGGTGTTGTTAACTTCATTGTATAACAAAGTCTCATAGTGTATATTTCAATCCCACTACAATTCATGATATATGTACCTCTAATAATCCCACTGCCCAGTCCTGGGATGCTCTGTATCTCTGTCACATTGTTCTGATTGAAGTAGTCGTCACAATGAGCGCTGCTCATGTTCCCCGGGAGACAGAAGCTTTCCGACAGCTGACTGGGTACTGTGACGTTGCCCTTTATCACCGTCTTAGCACAAACATCGAAGCCATCTCTCACCAACGTCCTGTTTCCCAGCATGCAGATCCTACCGCAATAACATGGACACAATTAAAATCAAAGACTATGTTAGCCCTCATTATTTCCACCACCAACATAATGGTGGACAGAATCACAACAACAACACGATACTAATAGAAAAACCGGCACTATTTCTCCATTTGGAATCAACTAAATTAGCGCTCTCTCCCCTTTAAGAACTAAATCAGTTGCATTACGCCACATGTTTTTTTCTTCAGACTTACGGGAATTCTGGGGGATGAGTCAAGGATTTGAATGCCCCAGCATAGATGGAGACAATTGAGATAATGACGCAGGCCAGGAAAAGAGAGGCCAGCTTGTTGACGTATTTGACTCCTACGAAAACCACCACAGCCATCAAGCTGAGGCAGATGGAGCCGTAGACTCGCATATTGTTCAGCATGGCACTGTCACTCCCCAGGGTGTCTGTGGCGTGAAATATGGCCGCCTGGGGGACCAGATATTTCTGAAGAGAGAACAATGTTACAACGGGGACCGTTATTTCAATATACAGTGCATTTAAAACATATTTTAATAAAGAACAGGATTTATGAGTCATAGGCATACAAATGTGAGCTGGAATAAAGCCACTTAATGATATTTTAGCAAAACTGACCAAGAATATTTCGATGGCCCCCAAGATGTACATGGCAGAAGCAAAGGTAGTGCCCAAGTAGAAGCACAGTCCCACAGCTCCTCCAAACTCAGGGCCAAGGGAGCGGGAGATCATGAAGTATGCTCCTCCAGCTACGCAGTAAAACAAAGTGTTACACACAGAAAGCCACTGAAAAGCCCAGTCTGGGACAATCCCCACCATTTCTGCTGCCCTCAGGAGGAAGAAAATGTTATGGAAAATTGTACTTCTGCATCTATTCAGAGAGATTCAGAGCAGTCCGGTAATAAGTAATTATTAAAAATGTTATGTCCTGATTGTGATAATTAAGTAATTAACTATTACAAAATCGGGAAAAGGCGACAGAAGTATCTATAATACTTATCAAGAATGTGTGCTGGAGGAATGAACAGTATGCTGAGGGACTTATTAAGTGAATATAATGGAGTGTGAGGGTTTTAAAGTACCTGGAACAACACCGTTAGTAGCAATGGCACTCATTGATATGGCTGTGAGCATTGTCTGTAAAGGAAAGGACAACATATGATTAAGATGGAAAAGCCCACATATGTGGGTGTTAAGGTAATTAACATGGATTATCTTGAGTAACATGATTTCTGGAAAGAGACATCGTTGTTGGTAGAGCAATAAAAGCTGGCTCACATTGTTGGCAGAATCAACACAGAGAAGTAGTCTGTGTGTGTGTGTGTGTGTGTGTGTGTGTGTGTGTGTGTGTGTGTGCACAGTACAGTACATGTGTGTGTGCTCAGACTAACACACGAGCAGCACATGAGGACAATCAGGAGGGACTGCATGATGCCGGCCATCCCAACAATCCACGTCAGTCGGAGGAAAAGAATGACACCAAAGATGTTCTGCAGACACGGCAAGTAGACTCCCATCAGAGTGCCCATGTTGGGAGACTAATAGAGAGAGAGAGAGAG
Source organism: Cyclopterus lumpus (assembly GCF_009769545.1). NCBI lineage: Eukaryota > Metazoa > Chordata > Actinopteri > Perciformes > Cyclopteridae > Cyclopterus > Cyclopterus lumpus. The sequence continues at coordinate 21,774,826 of NC_046968.1, forward strand.
AGAGAGAGAGGAGAATATTGACTATGACATTGGAGGAAACACGTGTATTGACCAATTTTATTGATTTGTTCTTTTTTTAAAGGTCATTTAATTATGTTATCAGCTCTTTGCATGTATCCAGGTCTTCAACAGCCACAGTCGCACTACAGAGCTCACAAAGGCATGAGCAATCAATCAACAACTCTTAATACAGAACTAGAACTTTGATAGCGAAGCAAGGGGAGAGCCAGAGATGAGGATAATGTTTCTAAACCTCCAAAGAGTGTACAAGTGATTAAAAAAAAAAAGAAGAAAAGCGAGGCATAGTGTTCCTCTGTTGTGACCCGAGTCCTGACCTTGGGGGTCTTCCTACGTGAGGCCTCAGCGCTCTCCTCCTCCTCATGCTCCTTGGCTCCTTGGGTGATGTTGGTGTAGCTGACCAAGCGGCTGAGCAGAGAAGAAACTTTCGGCCGGATGTCCAACTCTTCCTGGAGGAAGAAAGAGAGGGGGGGAAAGTTAAATGAATGAATTTTGGTACATGTCTATCATCTGGCAGAAATATTGGGAAATCAAAATTACTGACCTCAAACAAAGCCAAGTTCCTGTCATAGAAGTCATTTTTCTTAGGAGCAGCATCAGCACTGTTGAGAAATGGACTGTCTTCTTTATGATTCCCGTGTCCTATTAGAGAGAGGATAAATTACAAATATATATTCTACTGCCAATAAATCAGGCAAACATTGTTCTTAAAGATATATTGGAGGCATCCTGGTAAAATAAACTGCAACATCAAGTCAATGTGCTTCACTGACGGAGACTTGATTTAGATGAAAGTTTGTCAAATCTGCAATCTTAAGACGATGCTTATTTACTGCAAAAGACAGACCACCGTGCTCGGTGTAAAATGTGTCCGTGTTAATTCAGAGGCTTCTCTAATGTAACAGGTCAATCAATGCTCATTTAAATATCTTCAAGATCAGAAATACTTGTCATATTATTTTATGCATTAAGCTTTTCAGCTAAATGCATAAAATGTGTCAACTATGGCACTACTATTATTGGCAAAAAGAGTCACAATTACATCCACAATGTGGTACTTGATAAAAAAAAAATGAATAAAAGATAGCTGGAAATTAAATAATATGTGTGAATAGAGATTAAAAGTCGTTAAATAAATAATAAAACAGTCATGGTTTTAAATCATGTCACCGGTTTGAATTAAAAATATAAGTAGCACAGTGCCATTGCCTGTACAGTAATTAATAAAACAAAGTAGACAATAAAATACCTCACCAATTTCTATTTTTTTTTTTTCGATATTCAGCATTTAACTGCCACTATTAATTATAATTTGAACATCTTAATAATCCCCAAGAAGCAGTAAACTTCAGGAACACAAATCATGCAGTGAAGCTGCAGTGAAGGGCCAAAAGCAGCACCGGCCGACACAGCAAAGTCCAGGTGATAAACAGGCATATAATTAGATTTTACTCTCATTAATTTTTGTAGAAAAGAATCAAGCAGAGATGAGCACAGTTCCTCGGGCAATTATTGCACGCATGCACACGCACGCGCACATACACACACACACATACACACACAAACACATTCACACACCTCATTACCTAGAAATGACCTAACCGTGGGTTATTAGAGCATGTAAACTTTAACGACGGCATCTCAAAGCAAAAATGAATCCTGCAACAAAAAGTCTGGCAAGAAAAATATTCTTAACAGCGTTTGAAAATACACCAGTTTTGTTGTAAGTCAGTCGGTCGAGTGTCAGTGCTGGTCTTCACTCACCTGTGTTCTGTGTCCCACTGCTTTCACTCTGGGTAAGCATAGTTATGAGCTGTGTCCAGACTGCAACAGAGTACTCTGTGCTCTGGCTTGGGGAATTGTCGATTATTATCCAGGACACTCGGTTGCCCGTGGTGAACACTCATTCAGGGGCCTGATTTAACACATGGGGCACCATGTGGGGAGGGTGGGGTGAGTGGAAGATGCGGTGGTAACTCTCTGACTAACAACCTCAAGTGCAAAACACATGCATGCCAGATGAGAGACAAGACATGATGTACGTTTTTTTTCTCAATTAAAGCAAGGTTTGTTTCCAAATATCTGGACACAAAAATGAGATCATTTGAGGCATGAAAGACAAATTCCCAATGGTCTCTCTTTACAGATCCTGAACAACACAGCTGGATGGGAGTCATGCCTGGGAAGAGATAAGAGTAAACACAATGCCAACACTGTCCTCTAGTGTCGTCCGGCTGTCAGTAGCATGGTATAAAGACAACACAATGTGTTTGAAGCAGCAATGAAGGGAGACTACTGGAGGTGAGATAGAGCCACTGAGTAACTTAAAGAGACATCTGGCCTTTTTGGGGCAATGCAGATTGCTCAATCGGTGTTGCTCCAAAGACTATCCTAATGTTAAAACCTAAAAATAGTCCAGCCTCCGGCTCATTCCATTTATTGGACCAGCAAAATAAAAGACACTTTAACAATGAGGAGACAGTGGGGGTCTCTTGTTAATAACCTCACATGAAATGTCTAATTAAAAAAGATGAAAGATTAACTGGCTTGTTATGAAGGCACATAAGAGTCTTGCTGTGCGCCCAGAAGGCTTTACAGCAACCTGTACCGACATGTCACCTGTGAACCCACCAAAACAGCTCACCACCACCGGTGGAAGATCATAGCCTGGCACATTCACAGAAGGCTTTACCAAGGTAGAAAGGTTAAGCATGGGCGTACATGACTTTTACTTTCCACAGACCAACTAGACGCTGTATCATTTTACACTATAGGTTTCTTATCAAAGAAGTATAAAGTGTTGGTGTTGGGGTGAATTTTTTACTTCCAACGTTATCAGAACTAAGTCAGACAAATAAGTTTAAAATACACACAATCGATAGCCATGATTATAAGTCATATTTGAGCTTTTAGTATTGCACAACAATGTTTATTTGTGCTTTGGACTTGCTGGGTATCATTTGCTGTGTGTGATCTTTACTAGATCAATTCCCTGAGAAGATGCTGCGTTGTCAAGTGCAAAGTGCATGAGGTAAACAACGTCTCAGACACATTTACAGACAACATCAATATGATTTGTTATTGGTCCAAAAAGCAACAGAAACTTCTACCTTTCTGCAAGCAGTGCATTAGTTTACTTTGTCTTCTTCTTCTTATTGATTTTTAATGGCGGTTGGCACCCCTTTATTTGGTGCATTACCACCACATTCTGCTCCCGAGTATGGATCAGACAGTTTACTTTGTCAAGACTGCACAGTGTACTTAGGTGGGATATTTGAAATATTCAAGAGGTGTCACAAATTCCTCTTCATATTAGTTGCGTTCACACTGTCTGCCTGGTTAATTAACTCTCATGTCATTTCAGATCCTGCCCATCACACCTGATCATCCCACATTCCCTTCACCTGGTCCTCACGCCCGACTCACCTGGAACCCATTTCCTCATTAGTCCCTCACTACTTAGGTCCTCTCACTTGCACTCTGCCAGATTATCTTGTGTGTTATTGCCAAACTCGCCAGCGTACCGTTGGCCCATGCCTGAGCTACCTGTTCTGTAGACCCTGGATTTTGCCGGCCCCTCTCGGATTTGTTTTCCTGTTTTGACTGACCTCCAGGTTTTGACCCTGCCTGAAACTAAGTCAAAGTGTTTTGCTTGTCCATCTGCCTGAGTTGTGCTTATGAGTTCCAGTACCTGTAACCCTTACAAGAGGTTTCACTTGTACATGGCAACGTCTCAGGCAGAAAGGAACTTAACAGTAATGTGTCTGCCCTTTTGTCTAAAGCTGATTAGTCATGGAAAACAATATCATGTCCATTTAGCTTTCTTAGGGTTTAAAAAAAGCTTTTTTGCTAAACCTCCCCTCTAATAAACACTTAGGACTTAACACCAAGAGGCAGATAAGTTGTTTAGCTTAGCCAACTCTGTTTTATGCAGTCAGTTGGCAAAAATGTTCGACTGATTATGTGTTTGGAGGTGAAGTGTGCGTGTTTGGCTAAGTGTGTGTAAACTAGAGACAGTGAAGGAGACCTGTGCATATCCTTTGCTCTTTTCTTCATTTCATTTGCTCCCTCTGCTTTTGTAAGCTGCATGCTGTCAAAGCGGAGCTAGATGAAATGATTAGAGGGTAAACGTATTCCCTATTGCCAGTCCTGCTCATTGTTGATGTTTCTGGGCCTGTAAAATTATCCGTGGCCTTCCTAAAATCATTCCAGTGGACAGATTACCCGCTCTCTCACCTTCCCACAATGCATTGTTGAAGTTGCTAAAATCTGTCTCACCCACTCCCTCACCTTCCCACAATGCATTGTACAAATCAAATGAAGTAAGTCACCCACAAATGTTGTTATTTACATGTGTTGGTACATGTATATAGATATACAGTAGTAGCCCGACATCATTTCAATTGTTTAGGCCTCCACTGTATATTTCAACATATGCCGGGGGAAAAGTACAAAAATAGATCAAACTTATTATTTTTTTTTAATTGCTTCTAGCTCATGACTTTTTGTATTGTACTTTGTTCTCCTCCAGCCTGTAGCAATCGGCCAATGCACGCTGTCGTAGCTGTGCGGCATATGAACAGAGCATTGGAATGCTAACCTGCTGAGCCACACAGCAAAACATATCAGCTTTAATGTGCACTAATGATGAGAAAAGGACGGCAGCTCAACCTGATTGCCTCAAAGGTTAGAGGTGGGAGGGAAGAGGTGCATTGTACAGCAGACTTTCAAAAAGACACATTAACTAAATGGGCTGCATGTTTGCTGCACACACACACACACACACACAATCCACACTCATAAAGGTTTGCTTTGTGTGAATGTTACACGTGCAGGTTATAGTCTGTAGAATGATGGTACAGACGAGCACTCACTGCCTTGTTTATCTACACACGATCCCTCGTTAATATCATGAACAGCATGAAAAAGAAGATCCCCTATATGCAGGTGTTATTATACATGTTCAGAAATCACACTCCATCAAGTATGGAGGTCCTTTTAGGAACGTTTGATTATCCTCTTTTGGGAGCCACTGGTTCCATTGTAGCCAAAAAAAGACTGTTGCAAATGTCATACCTCATTGTACTCTTAAATGTATGCCTAAAAATAATTCCCAAGACCGACAGAACATCACGCATTTAAGGTACAGGCTTCTGGGAAGCCAATAAAGTAGTGCCCTGTTGCTGCTTTGCTGGAAGTTATTTATCCGGTTGTGATTCCCTGGTCAGTGTTGCCAACAAACCGGTTTCTGCCTGAGGAGTTTGGAAAAACACACAGGCCTGCAAAAGTTGAAGTTGCTAGAATCTGTCTGCGATCACAAGGGCAATGTTTGCATTCTTCATGCTCTTGGCTGGAAAGCAGTTCTGTCCAAACACTTCTGATGTATAACAATCAGAGCGTGCTACCGAAGTTTGACATTCATCACACCAGTGAAAATCATTTATGTATAGACAATCAACTGTTTGTTTTTATGGACAGTACAGTATTTACTTTTGCACTGGTTTCTGTTAAGTGTCAAAAGGGAGGCAGTGAAGGAGAGCTTGGTAAACCCAGGCTAAACTGAATGCATTTGAATGCTATAGGAGGCCCTGGAGGTACACATTGGAAAAACACTACAACATCTGAGCTGCTCTGCTTGCCGGGCTGTCACTTTGATGTGCATGAGCAGATAGAGCAAAGATGGCACATAATTGGCTGGAAAGACAGTTGTGTCATAGGAAATTATTCGTGACAAATAATTTCGTTGAAGCATGACTTTCTTGCTCAACTATTAGGGTATCGCCGTACCACAAAACTCACTGTAGAGTTGTTAAGTGTGTGTGTCTGTCACATTTCTGCCCCGCCACAGTGTGTTTATCTCTCAAGGGTTTTCTGAGCAGCACAGCAGACACCACGACAGGAATGGTCCTCTTCTCCTGAGAGATGAGCAGACCGCAGTGTTCTCCAAATAATCCACTCATGACACCCGTTCCTCAGCAACTATTTCCAATACAAGCAAAATACATATTTTGCACGACATGGTTATATTAGTTACCCAGAAAAAAATATTTACAAAATAGATCAAATTACTTTTTATATATTTATAGTGAAAAAAACAACAGTAGTTATTTAAATGAATTTAATTGATGGGTAATTTATTACATGAACAGTAATGTTTCCTGCACCTTGGATTTATTCAGTTCATGGAATATTATGTATTGCCTCGCTTCACATACTCTGATAAATGAGGGAGCTCCACTTGCTGCACCAAAGGACACTTAAGTAGTAGTTAGGAAGAGAAAGAATAGTGTCTCTTGCCTAGATTTCCGAGGCTATCAATTGTTTTGCACTATGGCACACAGGTTACAATGTCACAATAAACAAATCATGCCTCAAATATAATTTAAAAACAGAAATGCAGGCTCACAGGCAGAAAATGAACAAGAAAACATACTAAGGGGCTTGCACTTAGATATTGGTTTATTAATAGGACTCCATCTTTCTCTGAGGACAAATTATGTTCCAAACAAACAACAATCAATCATGCAGCAGTAAAAAAACAAAAACAAGAAGAGCAACTAACTTTCCTCCCTGAAATATGAAGGCTATTTCAGGGTATAGTTGCTCTTGCTCAAGAGTACAGCACACTTACAATGACCACAGTGTTGGTCCTGTCCTGCACTGAACAGAGCAGAGTTCACAGGCTGAAACAGACCGTGCACTGTGTCACTTCCTCCATGCATAGCTGAGCCATCCAACATGAACACACAGAAACCCACCACTCCCATGATGAAATAATCCATCACACACACAGTCACTTTTAGTTTGTGATTTTACCACAGCGAATACTTTCCCACCCATATTTTTCACTGCTTGAATAGGTCACAATGCTGCATGTAAAACTCAAGTTAGAGAAATGGGTAAAAATACCTAAAATTACTAAGTTAGTAGTGGTAGTAGTGTCGGCTGTAGCTCATGGGGGAGAGTGGTCGTCCTGTAACCACAAGGTAACCGGTTTGATCCCCGCTCTCCCCCATCAAGTGTCCTTGAGCAAGACACTGAACCCCCAGTTGCTCCCCGGGCGCTTCACTGCAGCCCACTGTACATTGTCTAAATGTCTTTCTGCATGTGTCACTCTCTCTCTTAAAGAAAACATATTTCTCTTTGAATTGATGCAGAATAATTCTGATATGATACTTAAATAACTCATAGAAAAACCCTGTAAAGATGCCACAACAATGCAGTCAACTATTGACTTGAGGAGCTGTTGAGTTCTCACTTGTGTTTGAACGTTAATGGTAACATACTGTGCGTCCTTTGCTGCGTCTCATCATTCATTACAGTCACACTTCCTTCTTCTTCTTCTTCTCCTCCTCCTTCTCACCCTTTCCAGCATAATATCATCCATGCAGCTATTAATGGTGGTTGTTGTTCTCAGGCTTTAGAAAGCTCTCCTCGGGTGGGTAATAAAGATTATGACAGCAGGAAAGCAACGGAGGGAGCAACAAGCTTGTGTGAAACTCACCCATAAAAAAGGGTTATATCAGGACATCTGCGTTCCCTGTATCATCAAAACTTAGAACAGAGTTCTAATTAGACAACTTTCAAGCCACTACTTTTTAACACTTAAATCACTGTTTAGTACAGTATCCTATAAGTGTATTAACTTGCATATCTGGTGTTTAAAAGTTGTCATTTGTCTCTAAAGGGTAACTTTCATGCATTCCAGAAGTATACAAGCAGAGAGCTGGGTCAACATTTACTTTGATTCATATATCAGTCTTCTTGAACCCTGTGGCTTACTGAAACATAGATCATCCTATCTGCGTGGCCTGTTCGCCTGCAAATGTCTACATACGCACTCACACATTGCTGCGCAAACACATAGATATGCATCCCATCTCTATACACACACACACACACACACACCAGTTGTTCACTCACTGGAGGCTCATTAATGCAGTAAAAACAAACGAGAAGAGTCTTCAGCCTTGAACTCTGATGCTAACTGATGTTTTTCAGTTGAAGGGAAGCGTGACGTGAAGGTACCAGGAGAGTGTGGCCAGTCAGTGTGTGGGTTTGTGCCCAGCACAGACTACTGGGCACTTGGTGAAGCGTGGGCGCTTCATTGCAAAGCCGCGCCCATGTGTGTCTTTTATTAAAAACTCTGTTCCCCAGGTTGGTTCAAACTCTTTCAGCCCACACAAATGAGCACTGCTCTCACATAATCCTACCCAGCGGCTACACACTCCTCACTGCTCTCTTTGTCTTCCCTCTGTCCTCCTTTTCTCTTCAGTCTGGGACTCCTCTCTTTTAATGCTGATAGAGAGGAGAAACAAGTGAGTGACAGTGAGAGACAAGCTGTGACAGAGGAGGGAGAAATCTGCTCCTGTGTTGTTGAGCAGCCAATCCCCGTGAAAGTAAATCCCCCCTTGGCACAAAGAGAGCTCCATCTTTTGTGCAAGGAAGCACTTGAGGTCTTTTCTTGTTGCGGTGGTACCAGCTTCCCCCCCCCCCCACACACACACACACACGCACACACACAGTCCCACTCCACTTTGTGTTTTCCACCACAGTTCTCGCCCCTTGTTTCCACTGTTTCTCATTTGTCCCTGAATATATTTTAAAAGGCTTCCACAAGCAAAAAATAAATAAATACTACCGGTAAAATAAAAAAAGTATTGTTTTTTTCAACTCTACCCAAACTGTAAAGCTGTTAAAAAAAACAGACCTGCCCTATGTAGGAAAACTGCTTTTTGGCCCTGGAGAATTGCCATGGTAACCATACAACCAGCTGTTCATACAGCTCTTAGGACAAAGCACGCCTGCCTCTGTACGGGGTCCACACTCATTAAGAATAACTTTTAGGACACATTTTATAAGTTCAAAACTTCATGTTGTGTCTCAGCTGAGAGATTAAGAGCTGAGTAAAAGTTAGTGAGGAGACCTACCATCAGAGCTGACAGTATCCTGATGACCAGGGTAGTCTTGTCCAGTGTCCCTGTAATCCACCCAGTTAATCCCCTCTAGACTGTCGTAGCTGGTCTGAGCTTGATCCTTCACCGGTACCACTGTGAAGTGAGGCATGTTTTCATCACTATCCTCTGCGTCTCCAGCTCAGCAACTCAACATAGCAGGCTAGCTGTTAGCCAGCCTCAATTCAACTCCCACTAATGGCAACTACATTCCACTACACTGCGCTCACTTCCTCTAGAGGCTATTATCATACTCCCCGCCCACAGGACAGCCCCTCCTGGTTTTGTGTGTGTGTGTGTGAACAGAAGGGTATGGAGGTCTCACGGATGCATTTTGGAAAAACTCCCTCACCCCCTCAAGAAGGAGTGACCCGTGGGACACAACTCTGATTGAGGAGTTAGCATTTTCATCCCTGAGTCATGTAAAGTCAGAGGGTGAGAGAGTAGGGTGACCCCTTTTCTGCTGGCTGTGTCATAATGACAGCTAACAGCATGAACCTTGTCTGTTCAAGGTTTGGACAGACGGGTCATTCACAAAACACACACACACACAGCTACATGGCAGTTTGGAAAATAATTAAACAAAATTGGTGAACTGAAAGCACAGAGTGGAAAAGAGAGGAAAGAGCAAACAGTCTGTCAAAAAGAGAGGAGACTAAATGATCCCAGATCCCATTCCAACTGTTAAAACAGCTGAACAGTTCCATGTCATTTTAACCTTTGACCATTTGCATGTCATTTTAACCTTTGACCCTGTGGTCAATCAGAATTTCAAAATAGCCTTTCCCCCAATTGCTAAATCATTCCATAAATTAATGCTTCGTGTATGCCTTTTTACAGCTGTTGAGGACAGGCTCAGCAGTGAGATCACTAACAGAGGGTAAAGTTGACCCTCCTCTTTCCAAGAATAGTAGCTACTCAAACCATAAAAGCAACACATCAAAGACTACGCCTATAGTAAGGCTGTTATTAGAGGTCCTGTTTAAGGCCGTTTTAGTGCTCCATTTGGATTCCCGAAGCTTTTTAAACTGTAAACGTGTCTGGGGTGTTTTTCACTATGATTTAGAAACAAGTATCCTCCATTCCCCCAAAAAATACTTTGAGAAATAGTCTGTGAAAGAGTTAAAAGGGCAAGGTGCTGAAGGGTAAATCACATGCCCCTATGTCTGAATTGGGACCGCCACACACTATTTAATTACAAACAAGCTTACAGTTGTGTAGACCTTTTTTCAAGGCAAATTAGCATGGTAATGTAGTTTTATAAGACATATGGACTACAAAAAGTAACTATAAACAAAATAATCTATTGAAATACACGTTTCATCATCCGTTAGATGATGTTAGCTCAAAGAGATATCTCACCATGTTTTATGTAAGGTTGTCAAAGACCAATATGCAGTCGATGCCTTCTGAGACATTGTCTTATAGGAATTTGTTTTGCATGAGAAATGTTGATTGTGTGGACACACACACACACACTGTTTTGTTTTACATAGAAACCCTCACATTAACACATCATCTCACAAGAAATAATATTCTTCAGTAATTTCTACCTTTCATTGTAGTTTTTACAGTCCTTTCCCTGACTGACTTGCTGACTTGGCAAAGTAACACACATGAGATGCCATCAACCATATAAGGTTATTTCCCGGATTGACTAACCCGTGCAGTGCTGTGTAGGAGTGAGGGTCAGTGAGCAGCAGGCAGACAGGACCTTACGCCCTCTTTTCTTCCACCACAATTACTCAGCCTTGTGGAAAGACAGCAGGAGGGACTGGTCTCTGAAAATCATGAGGCCCACAAGGGTCAGCTGGTTTACAGCAAAGAAAGAGACTTGAGAATATGGTGAAGGTACTGAGGTGAGAAACTAAAACAACGGTAGCTACCTATATTAGCACTAGCATTAGTCAGAGTCAAGTTTAGGCGCACAAAAAATGGCTGGAGGAACAGCACTGTGCTTTACTGAAAGAGCTAAATGACGTGAAGTGATTAGCTAAGAATAAAGATGGTGAGTATGTTTCCCACTTAATTTAAAGGACGTTCAAAAAGGTTTATTATTGTTTTCTGCTTTGCTTTTAAGGCTTGTGGATACAACAAACTACCGTCGGCTGCTCCTGGTCCCATGCACTTTCTTCTAATGTGTCAATGTGGCAGATATGATACCACAAGATGAGAGGATTCTGTTACCTGAATGTCTTAAGATTGTGTTATCACCAGGTGCTACTAAACTGCAGTGAATGCTGCTCTGACTTGCAACTATGGCTATCGTCCACTAGATGGCAGCCTTACGTTACTTCAAACATTCTGCACCCGCATTTGGTGTTTTCATTAAAACAATAAATGATCTCCCTCTAGGTGTCAGGCGTTTAAAGCCTAATAAATACAGAATAAACATATATTTCAACATAACCTCCCAATAGATAATTTGGCAAACATCAATGATTCAATCTTGCAACAGATTTCCGAATGAGGATGACGTCCTTTAACACCTTTTTCTCTGAAAGGCACCATTTGAATTCTAGAATATTCACAAAACAAAATGCTTCTTAACTGATTAAAAAACACAAGCATGCTTTACTCCAGTGTTCAGGAACATGAGAGACATAATATAAAAGAACCTCTATAAATGTTAACGTAGATTCAACCACTTCCTGGTGTTACATGAAGAGTTGGTCTTAAGTCTTATTGGAGTCCTTACTCGCATGCTGAAAGGCATGACCCTCTGTTTACGAACAAAAGTTATAATCTGTATTGGAGAGAAAGATTTATGTAATCAAATGTTCTAACTGAAAACTTGTAAAACTATATATTTTTTCATGTGAAATGCAGTTATTTCATTCTCAAAAATGTTGGGAAATTGTGATGTAAAATAATCATGTTTTATAACAACACAATTTCCCACAATCTAGTTTCTGAAATGTCATAAGATAAAGAACAACTTTAAAGAGTGTTGCCTGAAAAAAAAGTGTATTCATCTCTGTTTTGAATGAATGCTATTTAGGTAGGTGCATGGCTTAATCTAATTGGTTGGGAAAGCTAAGCACTCCTTGTCTTTCAACATTGATTAGGATTTTCTAATACTGTGCCTGAGGGGACTTAAGTCGATCCAATTACCTTTGACTGCCATCATTAGCTTGACGTGGCCAGAGGGTTCCTTCCACTTTGTCTGTTGCACTGGAGATCTGCATCTGAGGACAATGAATGCCATTCAGCCTGGCAGCAATGGTGACTGAAAGGTTGGCCGTGGAACCAAAAGCAGATTTATGGGTCTGTACGGCTTGACCGAGAGAATCTTTTGGTAGTTTCACTCTTTGGGTCTGGGTCTTGCCAAACAGGGGGATAACTATCAGTCTCTGTATTACATAAAGCGATATTTTGTTGGCCATTGGGGCATAACTCCCTTCTCAAATGTTTCATTGACAAACGGCCTTCAGACGTGATACATTATTATTAAGTATCACCCTTATTTTGTAATGACTTTCGCTTTTGTTTTGTTTAATTTGCTTGTCTCCCAGTCCTACATCTGCTGTACATCCTCTTGGTAAATTCATTGGCCTTGAAAATGTTTGCTGAGGTCACTTGGGCGTATTTCAGAGCAAGAGCCGTTTCCAATAATAAATCATAGTTTGTATCTCCTAAAGACTCATCCTCAAAACAGCAGTTACAAATGATTGCCTTCATTGGTTGTGGGAAGAAGCAATTGTAGAAGTAACATACATGCATCATATCAACCGTTTTACCTTGAGGTAAGAGAGGTGTGGTGTTTCAGTAGAACATTAGATGCTTTTCAGGCAGGCTCCCATGTTCGCATAAGGCCGGTTTTTCTATAGGACTTGGCTTTCATAAAACATAAAGTCTATCAAAGGTTTTGCATGGTCCTTTTGAATAAATGACATGCCCTGCCATGTCATACACATGTCTGGACCGTTCATCATATACGTATAAATAATAAACTTTCCCATAATTAAGCGAACAGGCTTCAGGGCAGCCTTTACATGATACTGGATAAATAATGTTTTTAAATAATGTTTTTGTCAAACATTACATTACATTACATTACATGTCATTTAGCTGACGCTTTTATCCAAAGCGACTTACAATAAGTGCATTAAACCATGAGTCCAAACTCAGAACAACAAGAATCAAGCAAGTACAATTTCTTCAATAAAGTTAAACTACAAAGTACTATCCGTAAGTGCCATTTAAGTGCTACTAAAGTGCTATCGGTAAGGGACATTTAAGTGCTACTACGGCATTTAAGTGCTACCTATTCAAGGTATAGTCGAAAAAGATGTGTTTTTAGTTTGCGACGGAAGATGTAGAGACTTTCTGCTGTCCTGATGTCAATGGGAAGCTCGTTCCACCAATGAGGAGCCAGCACAGCAAACAGTCGTGATTTTGTTGAGTGTTTAGCTTGAAGTGAAGGAGCTACAAGCAGATTGGAAGAAGCCGAGCGAAGTGAATGGGCTGGGGTGTACGGTTTGACCATGTCCTGGATGTAGACCAAACAAATTTAGTGTTATAGCTGTCAATATACCTACATGAATCTAATCCATGCTCTACTTTATAACCACTTGGTTATGTCAGAACAAGCATGACATAAACACGAATGTGCCTGTTTGACACAATCCACCGGAGAGTTCGCAAGTTTTTCAGTATTGCTGCTATTATTTACAGTGCTACTGTCATAATCTAGCCTCAGCCCAAAATTGTGTTTTCTTTATTTTTTAATTTCCTGTTGTGTTACCCTTCTTTCCTATCATTCTAGATCACTTTGTCTCCTGCCTTTGTGTGTTTTCTCGCCAGTGTTGATGGTTTGCTTCGCCCTGATTAGTTTCACCTGTCCCTCGTTAGTCCTGCAGTCATCTCCTGCTCACCTGCTCTCACTTCCCTAATCAGAATTCGCTATTTAAACTATAGCACCTGTGAACTGAAGACCAAAGAGTCATAGAAGTCAGAGTTGAAGAGAGCTATTTGGGAAAGTTTGTGATGGGAAATGGAACACCTCAAGGGTGTATGGACAGTCCTTTACTACTGATACATGGTGTGTTCAATGAAATAGAACATTGTCACTATTTGCAGACAATGGGTCAATTTGAAAGAGGGGAAGAAATGTGGAGTTCATAGTAAAGAAACAGCAGAGAGCCATTCGTAAAGTCGAAGAGTGGTCATACAAATGGGGTTTTACATTTTCAGCAGATGAGACAAAAACAATGTTTTTTACAAGGAAACAAATTGGTAGTGATGTAAAACTAAAACTATATAATCATGATTGGAAAGATTAAAACACTACATCGTTGGGGTTTGTGGTTTGACGAAAGGGTCATATGGGCTATACATATTAAAAAAGTAGAGTATGAATATAAGAAAGTGCTAAATATAATTAGGTGTTTGGTGGGAAGGGATTGGGGGATAAGATTTGTTGCTAAACACAAATATTTGTTTTTGTTGAAAAATGGGGTTTGTGTGTATGGCAATAGTGGGAAAGACGGTCTACCAGCTTTGGGATTAAGAGGCACTAAAACGGTGATTCTCAACCTTTTTTGGGCAACGCTCTGCTATCCATTATCCAGATCCCTTACCGCCTACATTTTAATGAATGGGGGGTGGCCAGTAAAGTGTCATTAAATGCCAAATAACAGATTTGATTCAACTGGACTGTTGGAATATCATTAGATTCTGAGTAAGCAAAAAAACTATCCGCGTTAAACAAATGCAACGTCTTTTGGGGAAAAAAAAGTCCTGATATTTCAAGGAAAAACCTACCTGTCCTATAGTCTGCTGACATTACATTATTGCTCTACTGCCGTGGTACTATTCCCTTCAGACCGCCAAACCCAGTTTGAGTGTATTTGGGTGAGACAAAGTTTGGAGAAGTGGCTGTGTGCTGCTCTTGAAGATGGAAACTAACGGCACACTTTTGATCAGGCTTGCATCTCACCATTGTGTGGCTTGCTGTCCAGACAAATTTCACCACCTCCGATTAAGCTCAAAACTGATTCCCAAAGCTCAACAGGCCACCACATTGCAGTCCAAACTTTCAAAGCCAAACGCCTGAAGGTCTGGAATGCCCTTGTTCCATAGAAAACAAGGAGTGCTGTGCACAGGCGATTTGAAAAAAATAAATAAATACCTCATCTTTAACCGGGTTAGCCTTTTTGAAAAAATGCTGGTGGTTAAAGCTACTCTAATTACCACATTGTGAAACTGTGCATGCAAACGTAGTATTAAGCCGCCCCCCATGAACACCTCATTGCCACTCAATGCTTCTAGAGATACGCTTTTGTAAGACAAAGAGGGAAAGCTTTTGAAGCTTTGTTTTTATTGAAAGATTTTTTTTTTATTGTGGAGTTTGAACCTGTGAATGATTAAGGGACTCTAAACACATTAGGCTACATCGGCGCAGCAGCATGTGGTGTGTCGGAGGCCCGATGCCTGAAGAGACCTTTTTACTGACTGGTGGATTTAGCTTCAAATAACAATGAAATGTCTTTGTCCACACAATATAGCAAAGGCTGCTAGAACCACTTCCCTGATGATGCAACCAAATAGGAAGACTGCAGACTAAACATTAGGAATGGGGATCAGGATTTGATGTGAAGGCTGAATAAAAGGTTTTGTCTATAGTCAATGTTCTCTGTTTGGTAACGCTTATTCAAACTGACCACAGCAACAGTTTGGGATTTTAGTGCACATTATACTCTTTCCAAACAAATACATCTCCACTAGAAGAATGTTGTTATTAAGAGATTCTGACTTAATACCACTTTTATCTGCCATATGTATTTTTCCCCTCCATGCGATCCTTGTTATTACCATTTTGTGATGCTTTAGGTGGCATATTGTCTCCAAATGTAACAGTCCATCCTTGAACAAAGTCGTACAATGACATTTTAGACTTCTGACATTCAAAACAGTAGTGGGATATATATATATATATACTGCTATATTTACACACCAAAGTTGTTTCAGCATCCGGGCCAATTTGACGACTTTGAGCAGCAACTACTCCTCCAGAAAATGAATTTTTAAATGATATTGGATACTGTAGTGTTCATCCGGTGGATTTCAGTACAAAATTGATCAAATGTGATCAAGAGTTAACATGACTTGATAAATGAACTGGGTCTAGATAAGACACAGGGGCAACGTAATGCTTTGCCCTCCCAAAGTAGCCAGTGAAAAGGGCCTTCGATATTAACCAGAAAGCCCCTCAAACTTTATTATGAACCATCTTGTCCAAAACCCTCTTTATATCCTCCAGGTGTTATGTATGCCACTCATTTCCTCTATAACTGCTCCTACAACAGATGTCCTGGCTGAGACTATAAATGAGTCTGACAGAAAAACTGCTCAGATAACTTCCCCTTATGTCTCTTCTCGCACACGCTTAATGCATGCCTTATCACAGACATATGGTCTGTGATGACTCCCTCTGTTGTGGAACATCATGTTAAATCATTTCAAATCTGTTCTGAAAGTACAGTCACAACAATGGTTAATTTTTATTTTGTCACCAAAAGAGTTTATTATTCTACTTATTTTGTTCCACTATTTCCACAGTTATACAGTGTATGTTTGGGGGAGTTCACATGATAGATAACAGTAGTGCCATTCAAAATCTGCGAAAAACAACTTTCTATCTTTTGTGCGTCACACAAAAGCGTTGCTTAATCTGGCAAAGCTATTTTTCCCCCCTCTAAGACAAACACATGCAATCCTCTCAGGAAATCTACTACTGATGGACTCGATAACATCAGGACCATACTCCATATGTGACAGATCCGACAGGAACCAGCTCAAACTGGATTACAAATGAGAGCGTAAAAGAGAAATCGAGAGAGGAGGAAGGTAAAAACAAAGAATATGAGTGCGGAAGAGAGACGAAAAAGAGAGGAAACCAAGGCACAGACATCAGAAGGGGGAGAGATATTAATCCAGGGTTAGGTGAAAACAAACACTCCTCCCTCACTCACCACAGGAGATGTTTGTCTTCCCTATCCTGCTTTGCTTTATCTTTGTCGATGGCCATTACACATCATCTAACCTCTGTACTTTTTAGCATTGCATAACTGTAAACGAAGACGTTGGCCAACAATATGTAGTTAGAAACACAAAGTTTCTCCAGGAGCAAGTAGGTTCAACATATAACTGGTAGCATCTAAAGTAGAGGTGTTTTCATGGACACAACATATATGGATTTTAATGCACATGTAGATTCAGATGCTTTGTCCAATCGACTTTAAGAAGGCAGGGATACTTTTGTGGGACCTCATGTGTAGAATTTAGTGCCTTTTTTTTATGGACAAAGTCCTGATTTTAAAGTTCTCCTTTTCTGACTATTTCTTTCAGACAATACCTGTGGTCCATCTAAACTCGGCCTGCTTCGAGAATTTGGCAAATTGCTATCTTGGTTTTGCAAAGCACTGCAGATTATTCATTACAGAAATACAAGTAAAAGGGAAGTGTAATGTCTAATTAGTTGGATATCCTTTCCTTGGAGCTTCTATTAAACTAGCACTTCACTTTTTGGATCACTGCCCATGGGAATGGATGGATAGTGTAAAACAAAGTTAAGCCGCAAGCATACACTGACTTGGGACTTCTACAGCGCTTCCGTCATCTGCTTATCTCTGTCATTCACTTCCCTTTCTTCCCACCACATCCCTTTTCCATAAAGGAACAAACTGTAATGCCCTGTTGTGGTTGAAAGAGTTCACCATTCCATGAGAGGGTCCTCCTCCCCTCCCCAAGTTTTCCATCAAGATTAATTAAAGGAAATTGCTTTAACTTAAAAAAAACAAATGCAGCCACAATATACCATTGGTCAATCAAGTGGTGACTTGCACATCCAGCTGACACAGAATAAGTGTCCCATTAGGGAGCTTCTGGCCATGCACCTGACATACCTAATTTTAATATTAAACTGTCTTCATTCTCTGGTTTCCAAACCTGGTCTTTAGATTGCTAGATGCTTGACTTTGTTCGCTAACCACTGCTGTTTGGTGCTGGGCAGCTACGATAGCTTCAGGTTGTCTCAGGGGAAGGGGGCTAACAATTGTGTATACAGGACAGTGTATAAGGATCGTGAGACTCAGACATGCACTCTGTGAGGGCAAGACAACCAAAACAATGATCAAAAAAGTTCAAAGAAGTTGGATGTTATTTTGAAATTTTATTGAAAATAAAACAAGTTATATTTACATTCAGTGGGATTTATCAAAACAGTGTACGTTTATCCTTGAGGTCCAACAAACGTCATGAATACAATTCCTTCCTCAAAACAGAATTGTTTATATCCGCGATTACTGTCTTCTTCTTTCCTGCTTATGCCAGTGCAATTCTTGGCGCATTACCACAGGAAAACTAAGGAAAACTAAATGTTGATCGGTAAATTAAAAAAACTACATTTACCCTTGTAAAGAAAACCTCTGCATGTTACCCTTTCTTATAGTTTTATAATAATCAACTCCCATGAAAAGATCAAAACCAGCAATTCCATTATCTTATTGATGCATCTGGCTTCAACTTCTTTCTCTCGATGCTGAATGGCTTCCTTAATGTGTAAACTTCATACTTCGATTTTAATTGGAAATGTGCTGTCATATTTGTTGGGGACGCGTAGTGTAACCTGCATATTAGCAGAGCAAGAGCATTGGTTTCAGTACTCCAACAATGTTTTGGCAAATCTCAGAGTCCAAAACACAATCGCAGAGGAAAAAAGACTTGAATCATAAGAGATTGTGGTTATTCACGTAAACTGAGTTAAAAGGATGCCTGTCTAAACGGCTGCATTGTGTGTGTGTGTGTGTTTGCACTTTTTATAACTTGTTTTTTACACTGAATAATATTTGTTCTACATAGTTCATCTTAGCTATACATCAAACACCATTTTATTACAATGGACAGTTACCCTTAAAAGACTTTACATTCACGTTTTGTTATAAACAAGTTGGTAACAAAAGAATATAGTTGTATATTGTCTAATATATTCCACATATGTGTGATGTTGTTTCTTTGTGGCTTTATTCCTTGCAATAAGGGTCTGTTATAATCAATGTTTAAAATGTAACTGAATTCCAGTGAATATACTAGAAGTGCACTTGAAGAGCAACGTTTTTTTCCGTGGCCCAAGCTTCACCTTTCCACCAGTTTCATGGGCCAGTAGTTTTCCATAAAAACATTCAGATTTATTTTTTTCAGGGTTAATTATAATTAAAAAAAAAATAAACAACTGGACCCAGATTATCTCTGGTGGAAAAAGCCCTTGAAAAGGCTTACCCAATGTAAACCATACTACACTAACTCCTAATAAAGAGATAATTATTGTTTGGCACACAAATATACAACCACATGCTTGACAAAATGTATGTGTGTGTGTGTGTGTGTGTGTGTGTGTGCCCCCCCCCCCTGGTGCACAAACATTAAATGTAGATGCACATACACTGTATACACTTTCATTTTATTTTTACATTTTTATTTCCTTTATTTAAATTCTTGAATGTAATATGCCCTGCTATTTTATTTTATTTGATTGTATTGTATATTTGTAAACATGTTTGGTGCTGCTTCACGTAATTTCCCCCTGGCGATGAATAAAGTAAAATCTAATCCAATACACAAACTAACAGCCCCTCCGTGCACAGAAAGTAATGTAGCTGCACTGAGAGCCCCATCTGAGATGCCAAAGGAGACAAAATAAAATCCTTTTATTTTCACATTAATGTGAAAATAAAATTAATAAATGGAAAGAGTCACTGCATTTTTATTTTCAAATATGCTTCCTCTCTGCATGTTGTAAGTCCCAGTGGATCTGGTTCTGATTTGATTCATTTTCATTTCTATGTGAAGGCAGATCTAGAACTCCAGTTCCTTCCCGTTGTTACTTCAGAGATGAGCATGAATGTGATCTGAAATGTATTGTCTGCATAACTTAATCTCTAACAATTGGACGTACACAAATGTCCTCAGTGTCAAAAGTTTAAAAAATAAATAATAATTCCGACGGAGAAATTCAATCTTTCAGACTGCACATAGTACCCCAGATCCCTGGAAATGTCATAAAATACATTGTATCTATAGTGTGATAATGATTGGACATAATTGCTTTCAATCAGTGTATATTGGTATTTCAACAGTTATAGATCAGTATCTATTTATAAACGTCAACCTCACAGTAACCCCTTCCGAACAGATTGTTGTGGTCTACAATGCCAGTATTTGCATTTGTGTGTGCACTGTTATATACATATGCACACATTCATAAGAATATGTGTTCCTTTTCACACTAGGGGCTTTCCATACATAAATTCCCAGCTTTAAGAGTAAGAGTTTAATATGGAGTGACAGGCTTATTATTGTGTGGCTATAGAACTGATTATTGTGAAGATTGTTTTCAAATTAGTCCAGGTTATTTGCGGTATTCACAGTTATATGGGGTGAACTAAGAAACAAACAGGATGTACATCATCCACAGAGTGGAGGGCAGAGGAGGAGTTTCCTGCCTGTAGAAAATGCTTTCCATAAGGCTCTGCCCTCAGCTGTGGTTTCTCAATGTCCAAGTTAGCCATGTGGTTATAAACAGATTGTGACTTATTGATAAATCCCTCACCTTTTAACTGTAGGGCACATTAGAAGTGTGACATGGAACAAAACAAGTATGTTAGGATGGCCACAGCGGCTGGATTTTGGAAGCAGGAAGCTCGACAAAGAGGTTACTTGGAGGCCAACCAGGTGTTTATTTCACCAGCACTTACAACAAACTTGACAGTAACCAAGGGCAACGGCAGCAGCGATGATCCCCTCTCTATTGCATGAGGCGGCTTGATATAGTCTGCCACTGATGAGGACCTCAACCCCACCACAGTGCAGGTAACTCTTCCCCTACCCTGACAACACATTTACATATACCACAATTAATACATTTACATACATTCTTACCCCCTAATGTCAATAATCTACATACTCTCTATTGGTGCCACATGCCACCATAGAGATCATATAAAGCCTGTATAGGGAAATAGACTTTACAAGCACCCCTCTACTAATTATCACTTGGTATCTCCTGGAACCATAAATTGGTGCTCAGGCACCTGGGGAATCTTTTAGCTGGAACACCCTGGAGAGGCGACACAACAGAGGGGAGAGACTTGAACATAGTACACATCGCATCGTATTTGA
The DNA here is from genome assembly GCF_009769545.1 of Cyclopterus lumpus. NCBI lineage: Eukaryota > Metazoa > Chordata > Actinopteri > Perciformes > Cyclopteridae > Cyclopterus > Cyclopterus lumpus. The sequence continues at coordinate 21,795,978 of NC_046968.1, forward strand.
CTGCACCAAGAAAATGTTTATACTCAATCATTTCAGTAAAGATTAGACAAACTAATCTTGCATTTGTCTTCACAGATTTGACTTCAGACATACTTGAGACCACATCTACCAGAACCAATTAAGACATTACAATAAATCGTTAACCCTTTTGTGTGTCTCGTTCCTTAAAGCTGTGTTCCAATGTTTGTAATGGAGGGTCTTTATTACAAAGTAGCTGAATGAAAATCAATTAAGATTATATTTTCGCATTCAGAAATGGGAAAACCCCTATTTAGGCATAACATTCATCAAATCAGACACATGCTTAAATACTGGCAAATAGTTGTTAAAGCTCAAGCATTAATATATTGTCACATCATTGTGGAAAAGCTTTGCTCACTGAGTTTCCTTCACTTTTCCAAGAAAAATAAGGGAATATTTCCGTACCAAAGAGGCACCGATGTCTCTGTTAAACCCAACTGGCTTTATATATACACGGCAACGATTCAACGATGATGTGTGAACAAGCAGAGTGCTCATACATCGTACTGTATTTACAGTAGACTGATCTCATGGGGCACAATCAGATCCTGGACATAAACAACTGATCCTTATAAATTCGAGTAGATCTGAACTCTGACACTGTTGCTTCAAAACTGAAGCAGAACTTCAGGGAGGATATAATCTTTGCCTTGCCACAGAGGATTATATAAATAACCTTTCCATAACATCATCTTCACAGATCTCTTTGCGTCAGAATGCTCTCCATGCAGTGCTCCCGCCAACTACACAGGGGTTTTACTTCTCAGTCACATGGGTTATTCTCTGGAAATTGGATTATGAGTATAGAGCAAGTCCTCAGTCTAAAGAGGCACATTAAAAATGGCTCTCCTTTGCCCCAATCACATTAGTGCTGCACAGAGCTGCCAATTAAGAACCAGTTTGTGGTGGCCAGGCTTGACTTTTATTTGCTAAACAAATTTGATGAAAGTTTGTGGTTTTGACCTTTTAACTGCATTGAAGTAGAACTGGAGGCTTTGAGAAGCAGATGGAAACAAGCAGACAAATAAAGCTCAACTTCAAAACAGCTGATTGATTATCAGCTATGGAAGTGTTCATTATTGAACAAGGTGGGTTTGAGGGAGAATACATAAGAAGATGGTGTTATTTCCAGTTAGAAAATGTATTGTCCTAATTACATTACATTACATTACATGTCATTTAGCTGACGTTTTTATCCAAAGCGACTTACAATAAGTGCATTGAACCATGAGTTCAAACTTAGAACAACAAGAATCAAGCAAGTACAGTTTCTTCAATAACGTAGTACTATCCGTAAGTGCCATTTAAGTGCTACTAAAGTGCTAAACAACAAAGTGCTATCGGTAAGGGACATTTAGGTGCTACTAGAGTGCTACTACGGCTCTACCTTCCTTATTCAAGGTATAGTCAAAAAAGATGTGTTTTTAGTTTGCGACGGAAGATGTAGAGACTTTCTGCTGTCCTGATGTCAATGGGGAGCTCGTTCCACCAATGAGGAGCCAGGACAGCAAACAGTCGTGATTTTGTTGAGTGTTTAGCTCGAAGTGAAGGAGCTACGAGCCGATTGGCAGAAGCCGAGCGAAGTGAACGGGCTGGGGTGAACGGTTTGACCATGTCCTGGATGTAGACCGGACCCGATCTGTTCGCAGCACGGTACGCAAGTACCAATGTTTTGAAGCGGATGTGGGCGGCCACCGGTAACCAGTTAAGGTCGTGGAGGAGCGGAGTAGTGTGGGTAAATTTCGGGAGGTTGAAGACCAGTCGAGCAGCTGCATTCTGGATGAGCTGTAGCAGTCGAATGGCATTAGCAGGTAGACCTGCCAGGAGGGAGTTGCAATAGTCTAGCCGTGAGATGACCAGAGCCTGGACCAGAACCTGTGCCGCCTTCTGAGTGAGAAGGGGTTGTATTCTCCTGATGTTGTACAGCATGTACCTACAGGAGCGTGTTATTTTGCGAGTTGACTGTCGAGCGTCACTCCTGGCAGTCGGAGTCGGAGCCAGCACTGAGTTGTTGAAGTTAATAGTTAGGTCGTGGGTGGGAGAGCCTTTTCCTGGAAGGAAGAGAAGTTCAGTCTTGTCCGGGTTAATTTTCAGGTGGTGAGCGGACATCCACTGAGAGATGTCGGTCAGACAGGCAGAGATTCTTGCTGCTACCTGTGTTTCGGATTGGGGAAACGAGAGGATCAGTTGGGTGTCGTCAGCATAGCTGTGGTAGGTGAAGCCATGAGAGCGAATGACAGAGCCATGGGGAGGAGAGAGACAGGTCTGTAGTTATTGACTTCAGACGGGTCGAGAGTGGGTTTCTTCAGGAGAGGGTTGACTCTTGCCTCCTTCAGAGAGTTAGGGAAACAGCCAGTTGAGAGGGAGGTGTTAATAAGATGGGTGAGAAAGGGAAGAAGGTCTGGAGCGATGGACTGGAGAATGTGAGAAGGGATGGGGTCAAGGGGGCAGGTGGTTGGGCGGGCAGAGGTTACCAAGGAAAGAACTTGATTAGGAGACAGGGGGATAAAAGAGGAAAACAAGGGGGAAGAAGGTGAAGTTACTGGAGGTGTAGTTATGGAAGATGGATTAGTAAATGAGGAGCGTATGTCGTCTATCTTTTTTGTAATGTAGTCAACAAAGTGGCTTGGTAGAAGGGTGGAGGGTGGGGGGGGACCAGGGGGGGTCAAGGAGGTTGAAAAAAATTGAGAAGGGCTTTTTAGGGTTAGATAGAGGATTCGATTCTGGATTGGTAGAACAGACTTTTGGCTGCAGAGATGGACGCAGAGAAGGAGGAGAGAAGAGATTGATAGGGGAGCAGGTCGCTGGCGTGTTTGGATTTTTGCCATTTCCTTTCCGCTGCTCGCATAGTGGCTCTCTCGGTGCGCACCGGTTCGGACAGCCACGGAGCCGGAGAGGACTTGCGGACCTTTCGAGTCGTAAGAGGACAGAGAGAATCAAGAGAGGACGACAGCGTAGAGTGTAGAGTGTCAGTGGCGAAGTTAGGCTGCATGAGTGCGAAGGAATCGGTTGAAGGGAGGGCTGACAGAACAGAGGAGGCCAGAGAGGAGGGTGAGAGGGTGAGAGGGTGAGAGGGTGCAGATGTTGCGACGGACAGGTGCAGAGTCCGTTGTGGGAGGGTTGTCAGTTCCAAAGAGTGGGAGAGAGTACGAGATGAAGAAGTGGTCAGAAACATGAAGTGGAGTTACAGTGAGGTTAGCTGTAGAGCAGTTTCTGGTGAAAATATAGTCAAGGTGGTTGCCAGCTTTGTGAGTAGGAGGGGAAGGACTGAGAGAGAGAGCAAAGGAAGACAGTAAGAGTAGCAGGTCCGATGACTTCTCAGTCTGGATGTTAAAGTCACCCAGAAGGATGAGCGGGGGGCCATTTTCTTGGAATTTTGATAGGAGGACATCTAGTTCTTCCAAGAAGTCTCCCAAGGAACCTAATAATTTCTCCTGGTCACTTTATATCTATCACACCACAAATTATGCATTTTTTAGTTCAGGAGGTTCCGGATTTGACCTTTTTTATTTAACCTGACCTGTTGTAATGCAGCAACAGGTCTTTGAGGAATTGTGTTCATTGTCATGACTCACAATGTTTACACCTTGCAAAACTATTTGACCCTGTGAGCCCAATGTGTCATGTCACAAAAATGTAATAATCACACCAACAGCTGTTGGTCAAATGTTTTTTCGAGAAGTATGCCGTTTCAACATCGAGTTAATTCAAGATGCCTCAAGAGTCCTGAAACTCAGGTTTCACTTCTCACGTTGCTTCAGTGATTTACAAAGTGTATTCCAGCTGTGTCACTACTCTGACTTATACTTCCAAACAGAGACTATAGGGAAACATTGCTTTTCAGCTAGCTGTTAAGTTACTCGTCGCATTCCCAGTTTAAATTTTTTTAAAATTTGTATTAATTTTTTTTGGCTTTTCTATGACTCTTTAAAAACTCTCTCGTGGCATTTTCCCTTGCTTTAATAGTTTTGTGTAGTGTTACGCCAATTCTAGGTCTCCTCTGGGCTTTCTGATGAAATAACTGAATTATTTTTGTGGAACCTCTCCAGCTGTTGGCTATTAATAATTCATAACCCATTACCATTTGTTACAGTCAACAGAAAAAACAATCTGCTGTTTTAGTCAGAGAAGGAATGCAATATGTTCAAAAAGGAAACGAAAACAGCGAACTGACCTTTCTTGGTCATTTGTTTCCCCAATAATAGTCTTTAATCTCCTTAGATCGTTGCCAAGACAAGTATTTTGTTTATTGGCTCAGCCTGCCCTTTACTCCTGTATTTGTGTGTAACCAACACAATATGACAAGCAGCTTTAACAGATGAAAGGTTTCATCTGACTCCAGTTTGACATGCCAGGATAATTCAAGACCTCTGGAATTTGCATGGAGCCTATTGAGGTGGTGTACAATCTGGGTAGGTCGGCTGTCACAGAGCAACTGTAATGGGACACCGTTTGGATTTATTTTCAATTTAGAGTTGTCTAGAGTCAGAAAACTTGGTTCAAACCCAGAACCTTCTTGCTATGAGATGACAATACTAACAACTTCACATAAGTGCCAGCAACCTAATATTTGGGTAAAGTTATAGAGACTTGGACTTACCTGTCTGCGATGAGGTCTTAAAGTTTAAGGGAATGATAAAGTTTGGTATCTTGGTTCAGGCTGCAAAGCCTCCATGTTGTTGCACACTAGTGTTCATTTTGAACACTGTAGTGTTTTGGGTTTTGGGTAATATTTTTTTGGCGATGCAAAAACTCGGAAACATTTACCTTTCTTATGGAAAAAAAGTATGCAGCTTTATAGCTGCATAATATTCGGCTTGTATGCAAAAGTATTCATGAAAAAAACAACAGTTAATATATTGAAGGGGGCCTCCGGTGAGTTAATGCCTTTAGACTTTTTCAGGTTTACCTTTACAAGTGATGGAGTGCTTATTAGGTGGTGAAATTGTTTGAATGGCATCAACCACTGAATTCCACTTGCGTAACATAGTTGTGGGTAATCGCTGGCTTTTCCCTTAAGTTTTGTGTTGGGTGTAGGATCCAGGTATTTTACTCTCTAATAATATACATATATAGGGTAGTGACGTCTACATATACATACACAAACAACCCCCCTACAATCAAAGGAGCCCTGAGCAGCAATCCCTCCCTGATGAAACCCTTGCTGGAGTCTAGAGAGGTGGGACACTCAAAACACAGAATAGTGGAGGGTAATGAATAAACGCCTTGTTTGAATTTGATTACAATTTTTTATTATTTTGTTTTATTCCTCCTTTTCTGCCAACGTTTAATGAAGATGTAAGGAACTTAAAGAGACACAGCAGGAAGTCAGAACGAAACTGACAAAAAGGGTAAACTCCCTTGCCTCTCTAAAACATCTAATGTCGACCTCTCGGCACACAATTAAAGAAGCAAGGAAAACATATCTTTCCAATCTGATCACTTAACAGGGTCACAATCCTAGAGTTATTTTTAAAACCATGAACTCTGTAATTCACCTGTCTAGCCAACCAGTTGATTCCACACCAGAGAGATATGAGAAGGTTCTTAACTGTTTTTATAATAAAATACTGGAAGATTCTGGAAACTTGAGCCTGCATGTTTACTCCTTCTTCAACACAAACCCACTTAAGTTAAATCTCTCTGTCAATGTTGAAATGCATTAAAAATCATCCACTCGCCAGTTGGAATGCATTCCCACTCGGTTTTTAATAGCTGTATTTCAGATGATTGGTCCAGACATTTTAGGCATTATTAACGGCTCTCTGTCAACCCTCTGATTTTGAACATGCTACTTTTTACCCTTTTTTAAAGAAGCCCTCTTTAGATCCCTCAGTTGTAAGTAAGCTGCCATCTAATTGGCGACTGTGGGTCAGTGGTTAGCAGGTCCGTCTTTCAATCAGGATGTTGACGGTTCAGTCCCCGCCCTAGTCGATGTGTCCTTGAGCAAGACACTTAACCCTGCATTGCTCCCTGTAGCTGTGTCTACAGTGTATGAATGTAACATGGTTGTAAGTTGCTTTGGATAAAAGCGTCAGCTAAATGACATGTAATAGTAATAATAATAATTTCCACTAAATTGATTTATTTTATGAATAATAATAACATCTTTCAGTCTGACTTTTTTTTTTCTATTCACAGCACCGTTCTGGTCAAGTGGCACACATGAAATTCTGCTTGCCCCTGACACAGGCCTGTATTCCATTGTAGTTCTTCTTGAGCTCAGCTCCGCCTTTGACGCAGTGGACCACAATGTCTTCGTCAGTCGTCTGAATGTTAGCATCAGGGATGTGGTGCTGAATTGGTTGATGTCTCATCTGTTGAATAGGTCCTTTCTGTAATGCTTGGAGATGCCTCCTCTTCAGCTGGCGAAACATTCAAAGATTGCAATTGATACAGAACGCCGTTGTCAGGCTTTTAAATCGTACAAAGAGACGTGACCTCATCGCACCAATCCTTGGTGCCCTTCACTGGTCACACAGTGAGATTTAGACTTGATTTTAAGATTTTACTGCTCGTTTTTAAAGCTTTGAGCGGCCTGGCTCCTTCCTATATCTGCGATCTGCTGATTCCCTATGAGCCTCACCGCTGCCTGAGATCCTGTTAACAATTCCAAAATCAGGACTGGTCACCCGGCCTCCGCTGGAACTCCCTTCCTGGAAATCTAAGGCAGACAAATTCAGTATCCTCATTTAAATCTCTTCTGAAGACTCACTTTCACTCCTTGGCTTATATTTATTTTTGCTTTTATATTATTATTGTGAAGCACAAAGGTTTTAAAAGGTGCTGTATAAATCAATTTAGCATTACATGAGCAGTAAATTAATCCCTGTGTGTTTTGTTGTCCAAGCTTCTCCGTTCTTTGTTCACATACCCGGGCCGGCTGTGTGTGCTTCTCGTGCATGTTGGTGCACATGAGCGTGCCCCGGTGGTAAACTCACAGCCGCCACTCTCCACTGCTCTCGTACATGGTGCCCAACTGACGTTGTGGCTGAAGCCTAGTGCCCATCCTGTTTTTGGGGTCACTCTTTCTGGGTCTGTCAGCACTTTTTTTAGTATAGTGAGTTCACAGTGGAAAACCGACACTATATTAAGTATGACTAACAGTATGATTTGAAATGTTGTTCATGCTATGTGTTGTTGGTGTACAGTTTAGATTTAGGACACATTGTAATAAGAAAATGTATAATTTCGGTCTGCCAACAGTCAGGCTTTCGTCAGCACCACAGTACTGAAACTGCTCTTGTTAACGACATCCAATTAAACAGTGGCAGAATTTCAGTCTTAGTATTACTGGATCTCAGTGCTGCATTCGACAGGGTCGATCACGACATACTACCAGACAGACTAAAAGTCCTTTCAGCCAGTCTGTCTTAAGTCCGGTTGATCTGGGCCCAGCTGTTTTACCTGTAGTTTCTCTGCCAAAGTTCTTCTCTCAAATGGGTCTTGGAGGAGAAATTCTACCGGGTCGGGTCCTCTTGAAAGAGAAGTGCTCACGCTGGCCGTTGTCATGTCTTTAAAAAAGCGCCTGACGAGAAAGCGCAGCTGTTGGGCCAGACAACTTTGGCCCAAAGCTGAATCTATTTTAGGACGCGGATTGGCTAAATTGTATATCACTCATTTATATCTTTAATCAGTAACAGGCTAAACTGCTTCTTAGACCCGTCTCTTCTGGGCCAAAACGATCTGGCCCCAGCGCAGCTGAGACATGCAGAGTGCAGGAAGTGCAGGAAAAGCATATATTTTGCGCAGGTATCCTATTTTACAAATATTACTGGGTATATTTCATATTTCCAAAACACAAATATTGACAATTTGTATAATTTATTAATATTATTAATATTATTTTTGTGGCTCAATGTGGGTGGGGCCAGGCCCCGTGGTCCTCTATTGGCCAGCCGGCACTGATTAGAGGACTTACTTCTCTGATTTGGAGAAACTTGTCCATGCATTTATCTTCAGTAAACTTGACTACTGTCAACGGTACGTTCACAGGTCTCTGTAACAAGTCAATCAGAAAGCTGCAGCTCGAGTCCTCACTAAGACCAAGAAAGTGGATCACATCAATCCAGTTCTGAGGTCTTTGCACTGGCTTCATGTACAACAAATAATTTATTTTAAAATCCTGCTGCTAGTTTATAAAGCACTGAATCGTTTAGGGCCGAAATATATTTGTGATCTGCTGCTACCTTATTAACCATCCCGACCCCTCGGGTCGTCTGGGACTGGTCTACTTTCTGTTCCATTACATTACATAACATTACATTACATGTCATTTAGCTGACGCTTTTATCCAAAGCGACTTACAATAAGTGCATTAAACCACGAGTCCAAACTCAGAACAACAAGAATGGAGAAAGTACAATTTCTTCACTAAAGTTAAACTACAAAGTGCTATCAGTAAGAGTAATTTAAGTGCTACTATGGCGCTACCTTCCCTATTCAAGGTATAGTCGAAAAATATGTGTTTTTAGTTTGCGACGGAAGATGTAGAGACTTTCTGCTGTCCTGATGTCAATGGGGAGCTTGTTCCACCAATGAGGAGCCAGCACAGCAAACAGTCGTGACTTTGTTGAGTGTTTAGCTCTAAGTGAAGGAGCTACAAGCCGATTGGCAAAAGCCGAGCAAAGTGAACGAGCTGGGGTGTACGGTTTTACCATGTCCTGGATGTAGACCGGATCCGATCTGTTCGCAGCACGGTACGCAAGTGCCAATGTTTTGAAGCGGATGTGGGCGGCCACCGGTAACCAGTGAAGGTCGTGGAGGAGCGGAGTAGTGTGGGTAAATTTCGGGAGGTTGAAGACCAGTCGAGCAGCTGCATTCTGGATGAGCTGTAGCAGTCGAATGGCATTAGCAGGTAGACCTGCCAGGAGGGAGTTGCAATAGTCTAGCCGTGAGATGACCAGAGCCTGGACCAGAACCTGTGCCGCCTTCTGAGTGAGAAGAGGTCGTATTCTCCTGATGTTGTACAGCATGTACCTACAGGAGCGTGTTATTGTGGTAATGTTGGCAGTCAGGGAGAGTTGACTGTCGAGTGTCACACCGAGATTCCTGGCAGTCGGAGTCGGAGCCAACACTGAGTTGTTGAAGTTAATAGTCAGGTCATGGGTGGGAGAGCCTTTTCCTGGAAGGAAGAGAAGTTCAGTCTTGTCCGGGTTCATTTTCAGGTGGTGTGCAGACATCCACTGAGAGATGTCAGTCAGACAGGCAGAGATTCGTGCTGCTACCTGTGTTTCAGATTGGGGAAACAAGAGGATCAATTGGGTGTCGTCAGCGTAGCTGTGGTAGGTGATACAGATCCTCTCCAGGTTACCAGGTAAGCGCGGTTGGTGAGGTAGGATGAGAAGAGTGAGAGCGTGCCTGAGATACCCAGGTCCTGGAGGGAAGAAATAAGGATCTGGTAGTTCACTGTGTAAAAGGCGGAAAGGTCTAGAAGGATAAGGACAGAGGAGAGAGAGGCTGCTCTAGCAGTGTGAAGCTGCTCAGAGACAGCAAGTAGGGCAGTCTCTGTTGAGTGGCCTGCCTTGAATCCAGACTGGTGAGGGTCAAGAAGGTTGTTACTGTGGAGAAAGGAGGAGACTTGGTTAAAGATAGCTCGCTCTAGAGTTTTGGACAGGAAGGGGAGGAGAGAGACAGGTCTGTAGTTGTTGACTTCAGACGGGTCGAGAGTGGGTTTCTTCAGGAGAGGGTTGACTCTTGCATCCTTCAGAGAGTTAGGGAAACAGCCGGTTTAGAGGGAGGTGTTAATAAGATGGGTGAGAAAGGGAAGAAGGTCGGGAGCAATAGACTGGAGAATGTGAGATGGGATGGGGTCAAGGGGGCAGGTGGTTGGGTGGGCAGAGGTTACCAAGGAAATAACTTGATTGGGAGACAGGGGGGGAAAGAGGAAAACAAGGGGGAAGAAGGTGAAGTTACTGGAGGTGTAGTTATGGAAGATGGATTAGTAAATGAGGAGCGTATGTCGTCTATCTTTTTTGTAATGTAGTCAACAAAGTGGCTTGGTAGAAGGAGGGAGGGGGGGGACCAGGCGGGGTCAAGGAGGTTGGAAAAAATAGAGAAGAGCTTTTTGAGGTTGGACAAAAAGGATTCGATTCTGGATTGGTAGAACAGGCTTTTGGCTGCAGAGATAGAGGCAGAGAAGGAGGAGAGAAGAGATTGATAGGGGAGCAGGTCGTCGGCGTGTTTGGATTTTCGCCATTTCCTTTCCGCTGCTCGCATAGTGGCTCTCTCGGCGTGCACCGGTTCGGACAGCCACGGAGCCGGAGAGGACTTGCGGACCTTTCGAGTCGTAAGAGGACAGAGAAAATCAAGAGAGGAAGACAGAATAGAGAGAAGAGTGTCAGTGGAAGAGTTAGGCTGCATGAGTGAGAAGAAGTCAGTTGAACAGGAGGGCTGACAGAACAGATGAGGCCAGAGAGGAGGGTGAGAGGGTGAGAGGGTGAGAGGGTGCGGATGTTGCGACGGACAGGTGCAGACTCCGTTGTGGGAGGGTCGTCAGTTCCAAGAGTCAGAACTAAACACGGGGAAGCAGCGTTCAGTTCTTCTGCTCCACATACAGTATCTGGAACAAAGTCCCTGAAAGCTGCAGGTCCGCTGAGACCCTCAGCTCCTTTAAATCCAGATTGAGGACTTTTCTGTTTAATTGAATCAGATTCAATTATATCAATCAATTTCTGAGTCTCACTACTGCATTTTATTTCTTTAACTGCACTGCAACTTGTATTCTATTTCTTGACTTTTTTAATGTTTTAATGAATGTTCTTAATTGTTTTTAAATCTTGCCTTCTTTTAAAATATGTTTTGATGTTTTTACTGTAATGGTTTTATGTGAATCACTTTGAATTGCCTTGTTTAAATGTGCTATACAAATAAACCTGCCTTGCCTTAAGACCCAGAACAAGTGTTTAAAACACGTGTTGCAGATTAATAGAATAATATATATTATCTACAGTATAGCTTTTAGGAAGTTATTTCTTCAACATTATAGCATGGAAACCTGTGTGTGTGTGTGTGTGTGTGTGTGTGTGTGTGTGTGTGTGTGTGTGTGTGTGTGTGTGTGTGTGTGTGTGTGTGTGTGTGTGTGTGTGTGTGTGTGTGTGTGTGTGTGTGTGTGTGTGTGTGTCAAAGGATCATGAACCATCGTAGCTTAGCCAACAAAGGTGTAAAGAATGGCCCACATGCCAGTGGTACAGCAGGCTAACAGAGAGAGACATTGTAAAAGCGCAGTCAGCCACTATGAGAAGCTTCGGTCAGCAGTAAAACTAGAATTAGACAAGAGGGACCAATAACTGAACGTTTCTGAACATTAAATTAGAGGACTTCAAGTGTGTGTGGGGGTCGATGAAATTCTTTATTATCATAGTGTGAATACTTCAGACTTATTCATAGATAGTTGTCACTCACGTTCAACAGGACATTGGTATTGGACACAATATTTTTGTAAACATAGTCCAGGAAAGCCAGGGTGTATTCGTTCACATTCATGTGACAAAGTAGCCCCGGGTTACACTGAAGAATATTTGTTCTACATAGTTCATCTTAGCTATACATCAAACACCATTTTATTACAGTGGACAGTTACGCTTAAAAGACTTTACATTCACTTTTTGTTATAAACAATTTGATGAATACAAGATTATATATAACAAAAGAATATATTTTTATATTGTCTAATATATTCCACACACGTTTGATGTTTTTTCTTTGTGGCTTTATTCCCTGCAATAAGGGTCTGTTATAATTGATGTTTAAAATGTAACTGAACTCCAGTAAATAAACTAGAAGTGCACTTGAAGAGCACAGACCTCTGCCCAGGCCACTCTGCGCCAACATTAACAGGTTTCTTCCGTGGCCCATGCTTCACATTTCCACCAGTTTTATGGGCCAGTAGTTTTCCATAATCCTGCTGACAAATGTAACAAACCCAACGAAGCATAACCTCCTCAGCTCAGAAAATAAACCGAATAAGGTAATCAAAAACAATCCTAAAAGGAACATATTGGCACTTCTAAAGGTGAGGGAAAAAGTAGTCCATCAAATAAATAAAAATATATATATATATATATATGGGCAGTTATCACGCACTTAAGATAATATATACAGTGCAGTGAAAGAGGCATTCAACGGTGGTCACCCGTACACTAACAGCATACTGCATGGTTGGAAACAAAATTTCAACACACACACACACACACACACACCTCTCTCTCTCTCTCTCTCTCTCTCTCTCTCTTTCGGTCTCTTTGGAGGAAAAGCCTCTTATACTCCTCAGAAGCATTTAACAGACATACATTTGTAAAGTAAAAGGAACACAACAATACAAAAAAACTAGCAGTTACGCCATTTTTGTTTTTTTTCACCTTCAGTAAGCAGCCAGGCACTGACCAGGTTCAGCCTCAGTCTTTCTTTGGGATTAAGGCATGGTTTGGAGTTTGGAGGTGAATGAAGTTTTTTTTTTTTAAGTTTTGGAGTGATGCATGCATTATTCCTTTTTTTGTAACATAATCTGACATGAACGCATTATATAAGACCTAAGTATAATATAATCTTAGCTAAGGAGCTTGACCTTGATGCACTGTTGACCTCCAGCTGTTTGACTTGAGCATCAAAGGATTGGGTCAAGTCGACAGATTGCCATCCATAAACTTGTTTTGGTGGGTTCCTGAGTCAACACAGTTAATTTAATTTATGTATGTTTATGTAATAAACATGGAGTGTCTCGCTTGATAAGGCACTGATAACAGAACGGCAAAAACAGAGACTTTCTTCCAATATTTATATAATAATAAATAAATAATAATAAGCTTTAAAATAATGTTTGATTATTTGGGTTCCCTGTAAAATAGTACACGGGATAATCGGATTGTTTTGGTGTTCGTTTTAGTTTCTGTTCCTTCCACAAGGTAATAGTCACACCACAAACTATACAACATCACAAATACAGTTCAGATGAATTAAAATAGTATATCAAAAAATACATACATTGTCCCCTAGAGGTGCCCCTCCATTATGATCTGAAGCTGTTGAATGATTCAGAGTAATGCTTGTTTATTATTTTCAAATCAAAGTGCTTAAAGCTACTGTGGTCAACAAAGGCCTTGGGGTAGTAAATGGACTGGAAGAGACTGCTGAACGAGGTTGGAGCCTGTTGTCCTACTTGGCTGTTTGACCACACAGGAACTCCAAACACCAGATGTGAGGATGGATGAGGGAATTCTGGGTGATGTCATCAAATGGCCAACCAATGCTTGAGCTGTAAAACAAGAGTATTTTGTAGCTTAATGTCCAATGTATTTTATTCCATTTTATCGATTTAAACTGGTTGCAATTATATTCTTTCGGACTCATTGATGCCTGCTTTTCTCCTTGCTAATAATGTAATTTATAATAGTTGTTATATCCTCATTTAAAAGGCCACTCCTTTTCAAGGCATAAGCCCCAAAGGATCAGCGGTTTGATCCCTAGTGCTAGCCCTAGTCGATGTGTCCTTGAGCAAGACACTTAACCCTGAATTGCTCCCCGTAGCTGTGTCTACGGTGTATGAATGTAAGTCGCTTTGGATAAAAGCATCAGCTAAATCTAATTTAATGCAACACATGTGCAAAAGTAAATTCACAAACAATTCAATGTGCACAAAAAAGTGTCCTTACTGTGAACTGCCGGATGTTTCCCTCAGCAACCAGATGATGTTCGTGCTCTGGAGTGATGCAATAGGCTATCCTCTGGTAAAAGAAAAAAGGAACCAGAAAACAGTTTTCATAGGCATTCATAAAATACACTTACCCTTTAATATGTATTATTATTATTTCTGCCAGAAGAATATTGCCATGGTCGCATGCGTCCGTGAGAGAGAGTGCGTGTCTGCGTCTATTTTATACCTAATTTTGCTTTCTGCCGCAGCAAACGGCATAATATTCTGGGTGACAAGTTACAGCTGCATGTTCAAGGTCCTTTTGTGGTTGTAGTGACTCACCCTTTGTCAAAAAAACTGCCATTTACTGCCTGCTGACTCCTTATTTACTACTGGTAACAGCAAATGTGAAGGTGTAGCCTCCAGCCAAGTGACCAAATTACTTTTACCATCTGCATATTCTTACAGAGCCACAGCATCTGCGTACTAGAATGTGGGAATCCAACATCCAACATGCATAACAGTCAATATGGAATTTATCTCTGACTAAATATGCCAATTCTTTTTGGAACCTGTGGGACCCTTATTAAAAACGTCTGGGATTGTGGTTACTGTGAGGAGGAGACAGACAAAACCTGATAGGCAATGACAGGAGTTATCGGAAAGAACGTGTGTGTCTTGAGAGCTTGAGAAGAACCTTAAACAGTGAGGTATAACAGGAAATGCCATTGGGATGGGATAATTGTTACAGTAGAGTGAAACTGACACTCGTTGACTCATTTCATCTGAAAGTGTTCTCACGGTGTCATCAAGTTGAGAGAAGAAGGTTCTCTCCTAAATCAAATTGTTGTTTTTGCTTGAAAAAACATACTGGATGCCTTTACCAGTGCACTGTGTTTGATATTCTATATAGTGTCGTCATAGGCATAGTCAAAAGAAGCAGGTAGTTCTGGCAATAACTCGGGCAGCTAAATTCTGGACCAATTGAAGTTTATGGAGACGAGTAAGACCAGCAAGGATATAATTGTCAATACATACATACGTACATACTGTACATACAATACATACATCCTCACTGACCTGTTTGAATGTTCCTTTTACGCTGCAGAATTTATATATGGCATAGCCGGGGACAAACATCATGGAGGACATGGCCACACTCCAGCCAACAATGTTAGCCCAGTTAGGGAAGACATAGTCATCATACTTCAGGCCTGATGATTTCACAGCACTGGCTATCACGATAAACTGTGATAGAGAGAAGGGAGAGAAGGGAAAACAGAGACATACGAGGAGTGTTACATCTATTTGTACGAGTGCAGCTTGTAATGTTGCAAATCGCTTCAATAATATAATTGCAGTGCACATCCATGGATGCTACAAGAGAAGGATTGCATGAAGTGGAATAGAATTGGAAGGGTGTGGTGTTGTGTCATTGTGCTCTCACTCGCATTACTCATCTCCTATGTTTCTAGCACAATGGTACATGATGAAAACACTCAACATAGAGGACACATGTAATTGTTGCACGCTATGAAGTTGGCCATTTTTTACATGAAGCGTGTCCATTGGAGTAGTATCTCATATAGCAAATTACATCTGCAAATAATGATGATTATTACCTCCGCCCCAGGAGGGTTTGTTGGTTTGTTTTTGTCAGCAGGATGACATCAAAAATACTCGCCCAATTTTCATGAAACTAAGTGGAAGGTTGTAACATGGGCCAAGAAAGAAACATTACATCTTTAAGCTGATTGGCTTCAGCAGAGGTCTGCGCTCTCTCTTTTAGTTTACTGTTGCATCCACCTCCACACAGATCCACAAGTGCATGCTGTGTGCTGGTGTATAACAGGGACAGCTGTTCTAAATGGACATCTGTAGATCAAAACCCTGTTGGTGGTTTTGGGATGTGAGGTATGCAAGTTTAACTGAATTGAAATGTTCAATAACCTTCTTTTATAGAGGGTTATGATGTTACCATTAGCAAAGTAGTTTGGCAGGTGTTCAAATTGCTTGGTATTTATTTGCAAATTGGAACAAACATTTGTGAATATGCATAAATGCCACTCAAAGAACGCTCCATGATCCCCCCCTTCTCTAGGTGTACAAACAAGGAGTCCCACTGCTGCGCCCTGTGGGGGTGGGAGAATGCTGAATGTAGGTAATACATTACTTTGATTCTACTTGCTCGAATGCACCTTCATACAGCCGCTAGGCGTTTGTGAGTGAACATTTTTTTAACTGTCTTTGATCAGACATATTTATATAATTATCCCTGTTCAGGAAAACCAGCCAAATGCAAATACATCAATATATGAATTTTGTTGTATTCCTCTCACCAGAAGAAAAGCTGGGCTGACAAATTTCCAGCACAGCCTCCAGTAGAGACCTGGCTTGAAGCCCATCATGCGCTCAATATCTTCGCTGAAGCGGTCTACACCTGGAGTGAGTATGACAAGTTACAGATCAAAGGTTAAAGTTACAACGTTCAATCCATGTAGGATACAGCAGGTCCGTTGTGTAGTACGCAGTCTTACTGCACAGTAGGAGAGAACGCAACACATGATGGACGAAACCCTAATAATGCATTACTCATATCCATAACCTTGTGATCACATATTATGATCTTGTGATTCATAGATTTTGCCCAGCTGAATCTAAAAACAGTGTTTCAATTTATATCATCACCGATTATTCTGTCATTTATCAAGTTTCACTGTTTGACCTTGTAGATAATGGCCAGAGGGGGAGAATGAGTGAGTGGAATAGATTTAATCTTGTTATTTTCATTTTGTGAAATAAGTTTATTTTTTAGAATTACTATAACTGCTGATTCAATTGTGTAATTCAATTATACTTTAATTGGAATATAAATGGAGTAATTGGGTGAAAAAATAAATAAATGAATGCAATGCCAAAGTGCTATAGAATGTCATACCGTAAAACCATGACACGCCAATGGCCTCGATCAACACGGCGAATAGTATAGAGGTCCCAGCTGCATACTTATCTAACAGGGTCAGCACATAGATCCCTCCCTACAGAGAGGAAAACAGGAGGAGGAGGTTAGTTTGAGTGCGGTGTATAAATCTTCACCTTTTTGAAGAGAAGTGGACACTTGTGTGCAGTCAACAAGCAATGGCCTCTCGGACTTAATTCTGTACTGGATGCTTGTTTTGCCGTTTGACGTGACGTATGTGCACTTTGAATCGTTGCCCTGTTAGCATCAACAAGCCTCTGTGGGCATTAGAGATTTTATATAATTGATCTTTGATCTGTGTCCGGAGAGGTATTTGTATTTGTGCCACATAACTAGCATGGGCAAGGCATCATTCACAATAATTCCATTCATTAGATAAAAGGAAGAAACCATGTGAATCTCTAACCTTTCTGCCCCCAAAGTCTGTTTATCTGTACGTGTTTCTCCTCGGAGCCGATGCCATGGGAATGAATAGGGACTACAGAGTCAATTAACCATGTGCCTTCTGCATACAACTTAAAAGGAAATACTAATTCGTCATCGGAGTGTCATGCCGTCGCGTTTTTTTGATCATCTCTTTGAGAGAGAGATATGATATGTTTCTGATACTTTCCTGTGACTACAGTTTAAACTGAGACTTGAATACTGCCTCTCATATGCCGTTCAAAGTTCCCATTTACCATGTTATGCCATCCATACTTTTGTATTTATACCACCAAATTGAAAATATTTCAAAACAATATATTCTGTGTCCAAGACAATTTCTGTAGTTGTAAAAGTTGTTCTTTGTACAGTATTTGCGCAAAATAATACAAAACTTGATTTTGAGAGAAAACGTGAACAAATTATATCAGCAGGTATTATGTTGAAAGTGAGGATTTGGCAAGTACTTTTTTTTTGTATGGCATTTTGAAACTTTAATACTGACATTAGTAATGCAGCAGAGGGCAACCAGGAATGTCCCAAAGGCTGTGGCGAAGGTAAAGACCTTCCTGTTTCTCTTGAGGAACTTGAAGTCATCCGACAGGCCTGTGATGACGGCCTCCATGCCGCCCATCTGGTGGACACAGAGAGACATGGGACTCAGTCATGTCTCCCCACAGCATGGCAATACACATCGAGTGGAACACAAGAAAATACACATACCTAGTACATTACAGTATGTAATACTAACATGTTCTTAATTTGATTTACTTTATGTGTGCCTCGGGCCAAACCAATGGGAATGTTTCTCAGAGATGAACTTGCACAGTGAGTATGCTATGACCATATGTTGCAATAAATGTCAGGTTTAATGGACGAGTCAGCAAAGAGCGTCTTCCAATATGATAAGTGGAGATCATTATTATCCTATCGGGGTTTTAATGTGCTCTGTTCTTTACGTGCACAGTAAAGGGAGCACAGTGTTTCTGAGCACAAGTAAAACCGCGCCTCGGTTCAGGTAAAGAACTTTTTGTTCAATGTCTTCTTGTAAATTGCTTGATATAAGTTCACATAGTCCTTAAACCTGGATGGACCAAAAGGTACACTATGTATGAATGTATTTCACCACTCAATTTAAGTCTTATGTTCTACCTGTTTAACATATTTCATAAGAATTATTCTATTGAATGGTATTTGGGACTCACCGAGCTGTCAATGCCCAGAGTCAGCAACATGATGAAGAACACAATAGCCCAAAATGTTGAACCGGGCAATGTAGAAATTGCCTCAGGGTAGATGATGAACACCAATCCTGCCCCTGTTGACACACACACACACACACACACACACACACACACACAGAGAAACACAAAAGTTATGGATTTCATAAAGTTATTACAAAATGCAAATGTGATTGCATGACCAAACATTGTACAACTAAATTTCATATCAAGTGAGAAAAGATACAAAATATGATCATGTGATGCACAACATTACAGCAGCATACCGTATCGAGCCAGACAGTCATGGTGTAGTGCGGGAGTGTTACTAATGTGTCGTTTCTGTCTCAGACACCAGGACTCACCCTCTGTTGCCACATCTTCTATTTTGACCCCGTGTTTGTAAGCCATGTATCCGAGCACAGAGAAGATGGCGAACCCTGAGAAGAAACTGGTGACGCAGTTCACGGTGCTCGTCAAGAGAGCATCCCTAGAGAGAGAAGACATAGCAGCAAGAACGAGTTCAAGAGAAAGACAGACATGTTTCTTTACCTGTACAGCCACAACTGTCCAACTTTGAAAGTCCACGTTACCAATCTTCAACTATATTATTTAAACTGTCTCTTGTTAAAAGAGACATTAAGCCAGTATTCATTCATTTGACCCGTTTTTGACCGGGAGCCATGTGAAACTTGATATCTTTCAAGTTTTCAATGGGTTGATCGTTGGCCAAAACAGAGGGAATATTGAGGTTAAAGGGAAGCTTTTGTTCTGATTTGATCAGTAATTAGTGTGCTGTTCTGTGCCCAAGGTCAACTTGACCATGGCCACCTCCTGGGTATTCACATACAATGAAGCATTTTCTTCCCGCTTACTGTCCCTCAGATTTGTCTTTCTTTTCTTTTCTTTTCTTTTGTATTGTGGGCAAGCTGTGTTAATTTTTTTTTCAACTTTGATTCAGTCCTACTCTTCAGGGTTCATTACACACAAACATTGGTGCAGCTTCACATCAGAGCCGGAGCCTCACTTAAAACCATCTATATATCAAACTAAAACATTAATTACAGACAATTATTGTTCAGACAAAGTAAGAAGGAATGTGTGTCCAAATTAACCAAGTAAGAGTTAATAAAACAACAATTAATTTAGTACTATTTCAAGATTTTATTTTATTGCAATTTGCTTTAATTTTAGATAACACATTTTAGTCAAACAAAATGTAGCTCTATTTTGAAAATATTGTTGAAAAAAAAACAGACATATTGAGTCCATCAGGCCACAAGACCTTTTTGATCATTTAACATGATCTATTCAGCGGTGCTGCATCCTCATCTTGTACTCTTCTGATTGCGTTCAGGTTTTCTACCATTAAAAAAAAAACATTTGAACCAGATAAATGTTTTCCTTGGTTCCTGGGGTTATGTTTTATTTCACAGGGAGGTGTGATGGAGGACACACTGCTGCACACTCACTGCACTATACCGTATGCAGATTCCTGCCATCGGCGTGAGTATTCAAACAAAAGTCTGTTCCGTGCTTATTTTTCCAACAGCACCAGCTCTTCCAGGCTGCTGCCTTTTCACCGAGTTCAGATTTTCTCATAATGCGAATCCCACCTGCCAGCAGACCGCACACCTTCCACTAAATAGGACATGAAAGGGGAGAATGGCAGGAGGCCCTGTTTGGGGTTGAAGACGGTGGAGGAAATGAGAGATGACAGGAGAGGAGGGGTCCATAATGCTTCTAACTAGCTTGGAAGCCTCTGTAATGACACGTTGCATTACATTTCACCCGCCGGGACAAACTGTTTTTGAGTAGCTTGTGTAGCTTCAGTAAGATTTGTTTTGTCTGGTGGGTGTTTGTAAATATACAAACAGGAAACTGCTTCTCTGCCAACACTGCACTACAAAATATTAATATGGAAAAAGATAAGGCAAACTTGCAACCTCATGCCTACCTTTTCTGAAGAAGTACAGCATATGAGAAACCAACAACTTACAGTCTTTGGCTATTATCTGACAACACTTCCTGGTCTGTACTTTATCTGTCCTGCTAACCCCTGGCCATCACGTCTACTGCTTCGTGATCCCGTTACATGCTGGAAAAGGCTGGCTGCTTAAAGACAGCAGGATGTTATGTCGCTGGAGGCTTGTTTTGGACTATTGTGAAACAGAAATAAAGTGCCAGCTCTTACCTGTAGCAGTTGTTGTCAAATTTGTTATAACTGGCAAAAGCAATGAGCACCCCAAATCCTGCTCCCAGTGAGTAGAATATCTGGGTGGCAGCGTCAATCCACACCTGGGGCAAAAATAAAGGACAATTAAGTAAACTTGTGAATTCCTAAAAAAATAGTTGAATGTTAATGTTTTTTTTTAGGCCATTGTTTTCTATTATTTTTGACTAAGCTGTCAAAAACACGTGGCTCTGGTTTGTAAAACATGCACATTAAATCTACACATAAGTGACACAGATTTTCATACTGAAATTGTTCCTCGTTTTTCTTTAGTGATCCCATGACAACCCATTTAATTTATTGTTGTGGGTTTTTTGTGTTTTGTTCTGCAGCGAAATGAGACATTGTGTTCGTTTTGCAAGCCTGTTGTACAATGACAATAAAATAACCTTGAGAGTTTTGTTTTTTTAAGTTTACAAGGTTACAAACACCCATGGATTGTTTTTGAGCGGCAAGTGCAGTGTCTAACCTCTAGATTGTTGAGCCGCTTGAAGTCAATGTGAAGGTAGGCCCTGATGCCATCCATGGACCCCGGTAGAGTTATGCCTCGGATCAGCAAAACAAAAAGGACCACATAGGGCATGGTAGCTGTGATGTACACCACCTGAATGCACACACACACACACAGATAAAATAGAGAAGAATATGTCAAGTAGTCCCTTATTTCATTGAACCATTATGTCAATAAACAGAAACAGAATATGGATGACAGTATTTGTTATAAGAAATATAGTATAGAAAATAAACCACCAACTTTCTCTTACTGTCTGACTCTAATAGTTAGAAGGTTATGTCGTATGTTCTACACTAATACAACATATACATGTGCTGTCTGTATGATATATATATATATAGTGAAATATTTGATAACTTAAACACTATGATTGCAACTAAAAAGCATAGTGTGTGTAAGTTTGTAGCAGGAATGCAAGTGACTGCAGTACATTATCTAGGAAGGAATGTAAATGGAAGAAGACTCTCGAGTCCTCCCAGTGTTTATCACAGCCTCTTGACTTTTTGGACCCAGTAGCAACAGTTTATACTGGGCTGCTGTCAGCGAAAGGTCTGTTACAGAACCACAGCTACAAGTGTGTGTGTGTGTGCACATATTGTAGTTGGCAAAACAGTTCAAGTATATATATTTTTTTAATCAAAAGGAAAAAAGAAAAGAAAGCGAGAAAGCAACAATGTTGTCGGTACCTTCCCTGAGGACTTGACACCTTTCCACAGGCTGAAGTAGAGGATGAAGACCACAATGACCAGACACAAGGTCAGCTCCCAGCGGGGCAGGCCCAGGTCATTGATACCCCGACTCTGATGGAGATGCAGCACACCCCGTCTGCAGAAAGAGATATGGATATAATACCCTTTGTAATATTAATAGATAACAGAATTGTGCTATGATGAGCACTGGTAATAAACACAACTATGTCAGCGATGCATTTCCAAGCAAAACAGCTTTTAACACGGCTCAGCACAAATAATAAGAAGTCATTTTTTCCTACGCTGTGGTATGTTATTTCTTTTGGCCACATCTTAAAAAGTTAGAGAGGTTTTTTTTGTCGAACAGACCCACCCAGGTTCTGGAAGAGTCTTAACAAAACAGCTCACACTGTAGGTCTCTCAGGTGTCTGAAGATGAATGTTTATTTCAACACTAATTATTAATATAGATTAGCTAAAAATGTAAGTAAATATTATACAAAAAAAATGCTGTCTCTTCACCCCTATCTAACTATTCCTTCCAGCTGCAAGCTCATTCTTTGAATGTCTTCTCAGAGTAGTGGAAGGAAGCCCACAACTTCAGATGGTAATAGTGGAGTTCATGTGATACATTCACAAACAGTTGCTGGGCCCCGTTGGTCAGACGCTGCTTATAGAGGTTGTCTGTGCCGAGTATTCACACTTCCCTGTCAAGTTTTTCAGGAAAAGAACAGGCAACCTCATTAAAGCGTCGATGTGAACTATGTTTAAGGTGTCTGCTGCCATCACAGACTGACGGGAGGGCAACGTACACCATCAATTTCACTGTCCATTCTATGCCCATTATCACTAAGAGTGCACTTTTGGATCGACCCAATCACACCTCGTTGAAAGAACGCACTAATCGTTATTCCCATATCCCAACAATTACATTGCCCCTCTGGCGACAGGCTTTTCTGGCTGCCTCAGAGCGTGAATCTTCAGAACAACAAACAAGACTTTACTTCTAATATGGCCAAACGATTCGGCGTACAAACCGGCTTCCTTTCTGGCATAACTGTGCCCTAACTGTTGGCAGTCCAGAGAGCCGGAGAGGAAATAACACAAAGGTTTTTAGAAACATAAAAGATTGAGAAGTTAAGAAAACGACATATTTCTACATGGAACTTGTCTTGGGGAGAGTGCAGCTACAGTTTGGAAAATGTGTCCTTCAGACTGTCTGTAAAATATTGAAAAGCACCTTTGTTCCCCTCACATATGTCCGAAAACTTTAATTAAGTCGACATGTGCTGTTACGGGTTGAAAGCAGAACTGTATTTCATCTGATACTTGCTTGAGCAACGGCCCGAGACAAAACACCCTCAGGAACACGCAAACGGAAGGATGTTCAGACGTACAATAACGAAGGGACCAAGGGATCTGTGAAAATCCTCTTCAGCATTTATTTATCTTTGGCTGATAATAAATCCAAAGCTATGAGGTCTTTGGAGACGCAGATAGTGGCGCGAAGACATCAGTTTATTTGGGGAGGGACATTTAGACTCTACGCTCTGACCTAGAGGCCCCGTGTTGGTGTTCTGTTGTAATGCCTCCAGGCCTCCTTGTTCCTCTGATAGCGTTGATAGTGCACTGCCAGTAAATGCTCGCTAGAACATCAATCCAGGTCCCTTTGGCCCAGTTACTCTAAACACATTTACTCTTATCGTCACTCAGCGCGCTGGTTACGCTGCTATCCTAACACTCGATGTTGCCATTAGTTGGTCTCTGTATACTTTAGGCTGGCACGCCGCCAGGCAACAGGTCTTAATGTTGAAAATAGGCCATACAAAAAGTATATGAATAAGAACGACTACAGACTTGAAGTATGAAAACACAATGACGGGATTTCAATCAAATGTATTATATTTATTCCCACAGCTGGTCGACCGAGAAGCACTTCTAGTGAAGCACCCTGGCAGCTTAAGAGAGCCCATCTCGACTGTTTAATGACTTGTATGCCTTTTAAGCAACGAGACTGCGTTGCTTCATTCTGTAGAGGTCATAGACATGATGCTGTGATCTGGGAATTACGTTTCTGCAGGTTTTCTTTGATCTCTGGTGGCTGCACAATGAAATTAATCACAGACAAATGCCCAGCACTCTTGTTTCCAGGTCAGTCTTTTGGCGGAAGCCATGTTTTTGGCTGTCTTCACACAGCCACTTCCACTCCACATCCTCAAAAACAATCCATGTCACATGATATCACAGCAGCGTGTGATTGACTCTAGTCATTCTTTAGTGCGTCACATAGCAGCATGTTGGAAACTTAAACTTAGGGGTATAAAATGGAGGCTTCTCATATATTTGTTGATGAATTGGCATCTTTTTAAATACTAAATACTAATACTAAATACTTTTAAATACAAGTGAGTGCCACAAAGGTTTTGTTTTCTCATGATGTTGTTATTGATAACCATGTAGCCGTTGGCTAGTCACTTAGGAGGACAGTCTAAGATGGAATATGAT
Source organism: Cyclopterus lumpus (assembly GCF_009769545.1). Taxonomy (NCBI): domain Eukaryota; kingdom Metazoa; phylum Chordata; class Actinopteri; order Perciformes; family Cyclopteridae; genus Cyclopterus; species Cyclopterus lumpus. The sequence continues at coordinate 21,820,192 of NC_046968.1, forward strand.
GATCCATTGCAGGGTTATGTTAATGTGGTAATTCGTTCCAAAAGAAAACAATCAATATTATTTGTGGATCAAATATCAACATGAATATGAAAGGTCTCAATGTAGTGAAACATCCACAGATAATAATTGTCCGACTCCCTTCAGCTTCCGGGTGGCCAAACAATCCATTAGCACCGGTTAAAGGACACATGCTCTCATCTTTCTCGAATGCAAGTTCCCTGCACAATGCACATACAGTATCTGGAGTCTCAGCAAATCAATTAAATTGAATGTCCTTTGAAATGGACCTTATGATCCACGCACAGTACAGATGTGTGTGTGTGAATCATGAATAACCTACTGTACTGTCCATTTTGGGCAATCAATCAGCTACAATGTGAGCCTAGTCGCAGTGATCCCAAACAGCTGTGGTGTACACCAAGTCTGAAAGAATGCTCTGTTTTAAATAAGTTTTGCTTTAGAATTTCTATTCAAACTATACGCTCATGATAGCTGAGAACAGTAGGCTTCAGTTCCTTTGTCTCTTAGACGCTTAGACGTCCACAAATCAAGAGAATCTTGACTTAGTCGGCCTTGCAGTCGCATGCTGTGCTTTGGAATTGCTCCTGCGCTCAAAGCCAACCGGAAGCAGGAGGATTTATTGTCCCCAACCGAGCCTCAGCCCACGCTAGATCTGTCTTAAAGTATCCTTTTGTCTGTCGTTGCACATCTACGTTTTTGTTTTTTTTCCTCCCATGAGTGGAGTGTTATTGTCCACCATGGAACATGGAGTCTCCTTCTGATTTGATGCACCAAGTCTGCTCTTTGGAAAGTCTGCCATAACTCCCACGTCTGGAGCTTTCACGCAAATGCTGACCTCTTCATGTATAATAAGTAAAAGTATTTACTTATTTCAGAAACATATTAAGTTGTGAGGGGGGGGGGGGGGGGGGGCTTCCTGGAAGTTTAAAAGATATCCAGGGATCCTGAATAAACAAACTGTCCAAGACAGTGGAGCCCCATAGAGTGGGAGTGGGACTTTAATAAGCTCAATTATTTGCCGGGTTGCATGCTCAGTGTATTCTGTGCGTCACGCTTGGCAGGTGTAGCTCGTGCTGTCCGAGTCACATCACAACCTTCCTCTGGGGCTGCACAGTCAGTCTTCATAGAAGCTGTGGAACAACTGTCTGTCTTTGAAGTATAAACAGATGGAGCTTTTTTCATGTTTTTTTCATGCAAACGTTGCATTTGAAGTTTTTATGTATACTCCTTTTATAGTACAAGCATTGGTAACACTATGACGCCCATGTCTATAATGCAAGTATACTCATAACTCATTATAATCTGCTTATAGCACTGTGTAATTATAGTTATAAGCACTCATTAAAATCCATAACGCTTGACAGCAGTAATTATAATACTTGATAATGGTCACTCATTTGTTTTGTACAATGACAAAAGTCATATTAACAATTAATATTATTGTAATGCATCATATTGTGATTAAGAGTTGCTCTATTGTGTTTGGTCATTTTTGTTTGCTTTAAGTAAAGTGAAACAAGAATCATTAAATATATGCAAGATCAGCACAATTATATAGTATTACAATACTTGACCGTATGTCATTTAAAAATGCTTAATAAAAGTGTTGCGGTTATTGAATTATGATTGCATAATTATATTTATGACTATTTATATAGTTGTATAATCTGTATAATGTATCATAATACAGTGCCTGAGCTGATTATATAATATATAATGCTGTTGATTATAAGCCATTATAGAAAGTGTAATTTAGACATTTATGTCTGGTTCATTTTAAGTTTAAGTGCCTGTCACTCTCTTCATGTGAATACCGGTGCACTTGTTTCGTGGAAATATGCATTCTCAGAAATGTGTTATTCAGAAAGCACTCCCAATAATCATGAAAGCATCACTTCCATGTGACACTGCTTGTTGTTTGATGGACTGTGTTGAATGTACTGACTCAGCTAAAACTGTCAGTATTACGTGTCCAACTGAAACAAGCTTCCACGAACAGACGATGAAAAACATGAAGGAATAAAACCTGCACTCAAACTGTAGACAGTGGCTGTATTTACATTCGGGTCAAAACTTTGAGCAATCGTGAATGTCCCGTTATCAAAATAGTGGCATCTGTCTTTTTAACAGAGAATAAGATAAGTGCATTTTGACATTTGCCAAAATGGGTCTGATGCTTGATTAGCTGTGATGTGTGATGTTAAAACTTGAAAAAGTAAGTTTAAAGGTAACGCGTGTTTCTTCTTCTTAAGTTGCATACAATGTAAAATGGCCTACGTCGGGTCACTATCGGATGAATGAATTAGTCTGAATTTCAGTAATCACTCACTCATAGTACTCTGCTGCCGGGGTGATCTTGTACTTGGCGTAAGACGTCCCGTTGCCGATGACGGATCCGTTGAGGGCTTTGGGGTCGGTGCAGTTTTCACTGTTCCAAGCGTTGTTACAGTGGAGCCATGGCAGCTCATTGGTCATGGAGGAGAACAGGTAGTAGAGGGACCAGGCAATGATGACGTTGTAGTAGAAGCCGACATACAGGGCTATGATGATCACAGTGTAGCCCACACCTGAGGAACACAAAGTTATTATTATTAAGAACAACATTGTGGTTTACGTTCACACAGTGCAGCCCAGTGCAAATTCACCGCATGCATACTCTCTTTAGACACGATCATATTTGATATATTTTCTGACGCATAGGTGTCATAATGTAAACTGGTTCCAAATAATGTGTATAGATACATGCTGCATCTCAATATTGCTGATACGTCAAAACACAGACTTTAAAGCCGAAGCAATAACTATATAAAGCACACTTTCCATAATTTGCTATATATATATATATATATATATATATATATATATATATATATATATATATATATATATATATATATATATATATATATATATATATATATCGTCTGTAGCCGATTCCAGATGACATTGGGCGAAGGCAGGGTTAACCCTGTACAGATTGTCAGTATATACAGTATATTTATTTTGTTAATTCTGGGATGAGTTTTTTTGGTCCCCACTGGAATGTGAAATTCTTGCACAAAAACAGAGATAACATCACCATAAATCCATCACCCGCTCATTCTTGGACAGAAAAACACCAAACCCTTCTCGGCACTAAAGCCAACAAAGGCGGCGGCTGTAGCTGATTCAATAATGCAGACCGGGGTATTTATCTGACATAATTTAAAACATGCTGCTTCAAATAATAATCTGTTGTTTAAAGACCACAAGTGACAAGAGGTCAGGTCAGGCTCATGTGTCGCTGTGGCTCTCCGGATGCATAATCTCAGATTTCCTTTTCTCAATTGAGTGCTAATCATGAGGTTAACAGCGTTATGCAGGATTGGCTTTATTGTTAATGACCAGTTGCTTTAATTAAATCTATGCAAGTTTCAGTTTAAAGTTCACACAACATAAATATGTTAGTCCAATTTATTTAATGTGCTCAAAACCTTCTCTATAACAACATTGCATGATAGATCGCTTTAGGATTTAGGATTTTTGGTTGTGTCTCTGATTAGTTTAATTGACTGACTTGTAATAGCATTGACCCCAACTGTGTTCCTCAGCAGGCCAAGGACAGTTTGTTTTGGCTTCACTCATTTGAAATTGGCATTTGAAGAAACATAGACAAGGTTATAAGGTTGGAAGCACAAGCGGAGGAAGATAGAAAAATACAGAAAGGTGAAACAGAGACGTGGCCGACGAGACTGAGAAATTAGTTCCAAGTGACACTTGTGAACCTATAAGGGTTAAAGGACAAGAACAAAGGGATGAAATGAAAGGGCAGGACACTGAGGAGAAGCAAAGGAGAGCTCGACTGAGCTGTACGTAGCCCAGTTTAAGAGGTTAGAGAAAGGCTGAAGTGAAAAAGACATGCCAGTTCATGTGCGTGCCGTGTTAAAGCTCACCTTTAAAGATGGGGCAAATTTTCCAAATTGTAGCCGCTCCTTCCCTGTTGTACTGGCCCAAGGCGAGCTCCATGTAGAACAATGGCATCCCCGCAATGACCAAGAAAAGAATGTACGGGATCAAAAAGGCACCTGGAAAGAGAGATAATTACATATCACGCTTTACCGTTACATATGCCGTATTGTGTTTTAGCTTACAGTAAGAACAGGTTGAAAATGCTCAATGTGGACCATGAGCGCTAAAACAAAACGAAATACCAAAACAAGGGGGTGGGGGGTGACATTGTTGGAACAAACAACACACCATAACGTGCAAGCAGGAAGGCTCACAGCTATTTTCATGCTGGGCCTCAGTAGCACACCCAGCAACAAGGAAATGACCTCCCATAATTGAATTGTTCTTGACATTGTCCATCACAAATGACACATTATCTACAGTAATGAAAACATTCTGCTGAAGGCCAATATGATTGACAGGCCATCGGTGGAGTTGACCCTTTGGGGCACTGAGCGCCATGTGAATGGACACACGTTCTAGTGAGCACTCTGTTGATGAGAAACAACCCTGTTTAAAACCATCCTTTGTTTATTCAACTACACACACTGTACTTTCTTTTCTCTCACGACAGTGTTGAAAACCGGGGAAGTTGGTAATCGGTTACTCTTGTATTCAGACATACTGAGTAAACCCGAGCTCAGACACTTGTTTTTGAATGTTCAATTAGACCGGGCAAATAAACCTGATTGTATATATTTTAAACAAGATGAATCTAATATTGAGATAATTTACAAGTAGATTCTAAAACATCCCTTCATGACTCCTTTGACAATACAAGTTGATTTTAGAGCTAAAGTGGCTTTCCACATGTACACAGAGCTGTCCCGATATCACATTTTCACTACATGATTATCATGGACAAAAGAAATTCACGATATCAATATTATCGTGAAATTGAGTGCATTTTGTCCCTTTTTTGGCAAATGAATTGCATTCAAAATACAACTGGAGAGAGGTGGAGGGAGTCTGCAACCATAACCATGATGATATTGTTTCAATTATCCAGCCCCTCTTTAATTGTATTGTATATAGATATAAAATAATTAAATTGGAGCTGGATAATGTTAACAATATCATCATATGTGTATTATGAACATTCTATAAATTGTTTCATCTTCGAATATCACGGTTATCATCACCCTAAATGTACATGTTCTTTATTGTATAAGATAAAACCTGTTTCTCATGATCAATTCATGTCTTTAAAGAACTGAAAGTGGCATTAAAGCAATTTTTTCTAAAATCCATGCATCCTTTATCTGTTACAGCTGGTTGGGGGGAGGGCTGGAGATGATCAAAGTTTACAATGTTAGTAGTTTATTAAGAAAGAGTATACCTTTAAAAAAAATGGAAAAACAAACATTGAAGATAAAGATGTGGAAAACCACCTGTTGCATTCAACTAACACACTTCTTCCCTCTCTGCTCACTAAAGTGCATCTTCAGTTGTCAATGTTTTATGCGGTTATGTATCCAGACTTGCTGAGTGACCAAGAGCCCGGACAGTCAGTTTCCACAATATCTTTATCAATGTGCATGCCTTGAGGAAATGAGGTCATTCATTCATCATGTAAGGTAGAGTAAATGCACCTCGGACCATTAAAAAGTGAATTAAAGGAGATTAAAGAAACTTTTAGAACAAGATAGTAAAATAACTGTAATCTAAACTTAATCTGGCTGTAGTATTTTCTTCGACAACATATTAGTATTTTTTTTAAGAACTTGATGCTTTAGCACCTGACCCATAAATGAAATAAGACACTGAAAAAGATGATTATAATTGACAGTGTACCTAGCCGACCCAGTCTTTATTATAATGTTACTTTATGGGGATTTAGTACCCAAACCTGAGAAGTTTGTGACCTCTTCTAAATGTTTAAGCATCTTTGAAATCAAAGTCAACTCACCTCCTCCATTTTTGTAGCACAAGTAAGGGAATCTCCAAACATTGGCCAGGTCTACTGCGAAGCCAATAACCGAGAGGAGAAAGTCTATTTTCTTTCCCCAAGTTTCTCGTTCTTCGTCGGTGCATCCCGGAGGACCTGCGAGGTGGCCTGGACTGGGAATGATGGAGGAACTGGTGTACTGGACGCCATTCTGGTCCTTCACCAGTATCAGTTCTACCTCCCTTTTCTCCACATTGCACTGTTTCAGCGGGGCCACCGACGAGAGCTTGTGTTCGGGCAGAACCTGGATATTCATCTTCTCTGCGGTGCGTAGGGAGCCCACGCTGACCCGGTGCTCTCACGGCCCCCTGCGGGTTCTGGCGGAGCTGATGGTCCGAGTCGGTGCTCCTGAGGACGGCAGTTGCAAGCGAGCGTTCTCCGCCCAAACTGCAGCTGCTGCCTCCGCGTGCATGGGGCTGGAGAGGAGGGAAGAGAAACCGAGTTTGGAGACGTTTGACGACTGTGCGTAAAGTTTGCGCACAGGGTGAACAACACAGATTAGCACTACCAGGGGGGGGGGGGGGGGGGGTGAGGTAGGTGAGATTATTCCTTCTATAATAGCCAGACCTATCAATGAATACCAACATTAAGGTAACACATTGCATCTGGAGGCTGATGCCCCCAACAACAGCAGGTGAAAGACCCTAAAAAGCGAAGCGTGTGCGCTAAGAAGTGAACCCAGTCAAACAATCACCTAGAAACATTCGAAATCAAGAAAACGAGAAAGACACGTGGTTATTTGAACATGTCACAGTTACTAAAGCAGTTGAAATGCGTGAAGCTGAAAGTTTACCCTCCGTACTTTGTGAAGCTAGGTCCACACCTCCATGACCCGGCGCTGCTGCAGCCCAGATGCATCTGAGGGAAGACTGCCCATCCTGAAGGAACTAAAGACTCGCCTCCAGGAGACACGATATAAAAGGCGAGCTGTTAAATCGGTTTCCTCTCTCTCTCTCTCTCTCTCTCTCTCTCTCTCTCTCTCTCTCTCTCTCTCTATCTCTCTCTTTCCCTGTCTCTCTCTCCCTGTCTCTCTCTCTCTCTCACGTGATATTTTATAATTGAGCGCTTTCTCTCCATGTCTGATGTGGACTTGGACATGATAGTTTTTTTTTGTTTAAGCTCAAGATCCCATCAACTTGTGCATCTGCTTCTGACTTGCCAGTGCAGCAATCAGTTGGGATGAGGACACACTAGGCCGATGAACCCTTACATGTTATTATGTAAACAATTCTGTTTATAAATCTTGGTTTGAACTTTATAAGCTATGGGCTGTGTATTTTTTTTTTTAGATGGAGACTTTGTCCATGTCTAGAGCAGAAATAGAAAGTCAGATCATGTCTTTTCTTTTCAGATTGGCGCTTGGATTTAATGTTGTTCAAGAGACATACGAGTACTTTACCTTCAGCTTCACATAAGTCCTTTACTGTTCACATGCAGAAAAACTTTTTCAAATGTTTTAATTTGGACCTTATCTGTTTTTTCTCTGCACTAAACAGATTGAATTACAGTTTTCTAAGAAGCCATGAAAGCATTGTGTTCCATGTGTAATTCAATTCTGCGGCAGCTTTAGCCAGGGGCAATGATTTTATTAGATATGGTTGATCAGTTCATCCCATTAGAGTCAATTAATGTCCTCTTTGCTCCCTAGTGGTTGTTTTATAAAACCCTAATAGGGCTGGTTTTGGGCGTTTTGTTTGTGAAGATTGAATAACTGCAAGGATGGTAAAGAAAAGGACCAGGTAACGTGGAAGGATAATGTGTTATTACTGTTGTTTTCTCCTGAAATAGTTATATTATTTTGCACTTGTTTTTGTATTGTCAGGTACCTCAAGCAAAGAATTACCAAAGGCGTTGTGTTATCATGGCCGTGTTTGATGAGCAGTGTATTTCTGAATATGTACTAGTGTGATGCTGAACATTCAAACACTGGGTTTCTTGAAATGTCAAGGCACACATATTGTACAATGCCCTAATAGAGGACTTGCAGGTGCATATTGAGAACAGACAATAACAAGTGATCCTCAGGCTGCACTTGTAGAAGTGTACAGGAGAGCTGAAGGGAAAAGTATGTCATCCTTCACCTCGGTCGTCCCGGGTTCCACCTTCTGGCTCCGTACAATTCTTGAGACCTTCCTGCTTGTTCTTAAGGTCCGTTCCATGTTGACCTGAGGACGGGAAGCTAATGAAACAAGACGCAGCCGCTCAGCAGTCACAGTATGAACCTTTAACCTGTTGGATATGTGTCACAGCAACAATCTCTACTGTTCCTCTATGTTCTCACGCACCTACACAGACACACACACACACTCACACACTCACACACACGCACGCCATTACAACCTTTCACCCACCTCCTCTGAGTATTATAATGACCCCGCAGTTTACATCTCAGTTGTGCCTACCTCTGCCATAAGTGTCAACCCTTCATCATAAAAAGCGCCTTAACGGCATGATACAAATACAGTAGGGAAAGCACAGGTGGAAATAATTAAACTGTTGATGGCTGCATTCCATTTAGCTGATTTAATGTCAGGCTCCTGGTATCGTGCATGCTTTCTGACTGTCACTTACTGGGACAAGTGGTAAAACTAACTGGGCGACTGATCGCTGGGAAAGCAGGGTCGTCCTTCAATCAGAGGATCGGCGGATCGATCCCCGGTTCTGCTCGTCCATGTCGATGTGTCCTTGGGAAAAGACCCCCAAAATCGCTCCCGTTGCTGTGCCTACGGTGTGTGAATGTCGTATGGAAGTTAGTTCGTCCTGATGGGCAGGTGGAACCTTGCATGGTAGCCCTGCCATCAGCGAATGGATGTGTGAATGGGTGAATGATGACAAGTAGTGTGAAAGCGCTTCGAGTGGTCAGAAGACTAGAAAAGCGCTATACAAGTACAGGTCCATTTAACTGTGCTGTTCCTACTATGACAAGTCAAAATGTTGTGCCCATTGTGCTGTGTGAGACAGGATTCTAAAATCTTCTTCATAAAAAGTGATTTCTGAGTGAAACTCTGGTTTAAATATATCCCGGCCTCGCAAAAGTAGGAGTGTCATTAAGCTTTTCTCTCTCTCTCTCTCTCTCTGGGCTTTACTAGTGTCTGCAAAGATGTAAGCACCTCAGCAATGTTAAGCCTCATTCCCTACATGCTGTATATATTCAGGTAGAAGAAATGACAGTGTGAGTCAGATGTCCAGAGAGCAGCACAAAGCACACATCTGGGAAATGTGGTGTATATAAAAGGTTCAGGCCAGTAAAGAGTGTTCCTCAGCAGCAGCCTCATCTTGTGCTTCAGCCAACACCTACACGCCAAAATATATCTATATAACAATGTGGTGTCATTGTCCTCAAAACACTTAAGGCAATAACCAGACTCCTTCATCTACTGTATACATCAAAAGAATCTTCCACGAAGCCCCACCCCTTCAATCTTCAAGCATCTGGTGAATGAAGAACTCAATAGGGGGCACACACAGGTTGAGTTTGAATACTGGGTAGTAATTAGGGGGCACAAAAAGGGACGCTTGACAACAAGAGTGAACTGTGAGTGCTTGAAAAAAAAAAAAAGAAATGGTGTGATTGATTCAGACTTTACTTGCATCTCGCATAAAATGTATTAAAATGCCATGAAGACATTTCTAACGTCCTCTTATCTAATTGCTGTGGAAGACATATTGGTGTCAGAAACACTGTAACGCATTACTGTCACTTCGCTCGGCGAAATAAAAGGAGAAACATTGAGAGACGACGAAAAAGCACATTCAATCACTATACCAGAGTATGGAGGGATGAGTTTGAGTTTGTTTGGAACTCATAAACACTTACACACCTTATTTGGTAAGTCTCACCGACGAGTAAAAGACCAATGCCTTTTCCACAACCTTGCTCTGACCCATCCTCAAATATTACACGGGAAAAGTTTTTTCCCATCATCGAAAAATAAAACATCTGGGAAAGCATCAAACACGGAGATGTGAAACACCCCAAACATTGATCAAGAACAAAAACCCCGGTCTACAGATAGTGGCATTGAACAGCCGATGTTTCATACGATTCCCCTAACCTTGCCCTCACCGGGACCTTCACTGTTTCTATAGACCATCACAAAGGAAATGAGGAAACAATCCCTTTCCTGAGAGAATAATGGGAGAGAGAAAGTCAACAAGGTGTCATATGGTGTGATAAGGAAACGTAACAATGAGATTTAGAGGAACTCCCCGAAGGCCTGAAGGAGACAGCTTGCGTGTGCATGTGTGTGTGTGTGTGTTTGAGTGTGTGTGTGTGTGTGTGTGTGTGTGTGTGTGTGTGTGTGTGTGTGTGTGTGTGTGTGTGTGTGTGTGTGTGTGCGTGTGTGTGGCAGTGTCTATAGAAGCAAACACTTATCAGAGTTCAATGAACTCTTTGGCTGGCCAGAAGCTGTGCACGAGAGGACAAAGCAGTGGGACCATCTTTACAAAGGCATCTCATGTTGCCAAGCATTGTTCATATTCAGAGAAATCTATTATACTAGACATCCCATAGTTTGAAAGTTTGCCAAAATACCCAGTGTGTAATGTTAGATTAAAGAGAACGGTTTATAAAGTGATGTACCGGACTGATACTGGATTGATACTGCCATAACGGACAAGACATATTGGGTTAGAATATTAGCATTGGATATATTACCTGTCGAAGGCAATTTTTCAGTCGTGTGAGGAATAGGAAAAAATACCTTTAACTGTACTTGACATTTCCTCTCCCTATCGTATGTTATTTCATCTCGTCGGCAACTAACCTCCATCCTGTGATGTTGATGCACACTGTGCTGAATGTTTGAAGCCATACATCCATGTTCGTCATGCAGGACAAAGGAGGGGTCACGGGATTGTAGATACGCGCCCAGGTATCCTGTTGTTACAAGCAGGAAGGTCTATTACATAGGAACATAATGCAAAAGATAATGTCTTTCGTTTTTGTAACGCTCCTAAAATATCGTTGCGCAAACGAGCCCCAACAGCTTTCACTTTAAGAAATAAATTGTCTCTTGAACTATTACACAGCCAATGAGTCTGTAGCATCCAAGTCACGCCGGTAAAACTTGCATCTTAAGCAAAGTCTGTATAACAGAGATGTGTTCATACTCTCAAAGGATGGGAGCATTAGTTTACGTTAACGTATTAACCTGTTGGAATACATACAGTATTTACCCTCTGACTCAAAGCCATTATAATCCTCCGTACAATTTGGGAAATACCCGAAAAGGAAAATTCAAAGTAAATAGCTGACTTGGTCTGAACTTGTGGAGTAGCCACTGAGACTCAATAGGAAGCCGGGCTACCTGGTTAAATTGAGGCACACAGTACTGTCACATCTGTTAAACTGCGAGGCCTGTCGGTTCTGACCTTTCCTTCCAGCCTGGACGAGTGAGTCCGCCCCCCCCCCACCCCCATCCATATGAGGCCGGTGTCCAGCTTGTGTCCACAAACGGAGGCGGCTCTCTCACTCTGGTCCTGAGGAGACCAAATCGCATTACCAACACATATCTCTCACAATCTACTGCGACAGGATCACCCCCCCCAGGCACGGCTGAAGTGGATACAGCAATATACAACAGCCATGAGAGAGGGAGGCTGTGGGGGTGGGGTGGGGGGGGGGGACGTAGGAGAGAGCGGGAGCTGTCGGTAGGGAAGGAGTCGCACTGTTGTAAGTGAGGCAACAATTTCACTTAATTGATTCCATGCCATCTCATCAATTTTGATTAAAATGAAATGAGCCTCTGTACGTTTGAAAAGGTTAAAACAAATTGTAGTTGGAAATCACAGCTGGTAATCACAGTTTGTCGAACAGCGGGCTCTTAATGAAGCGACACGCTCTCCATCATTCATTTCAGTCTCGTTGTGTGTGCGTGTGTGTGTGTGTGTGTGAGCACATTCACGTTTGTTGCATTTAGAACAGCATGTGTTGGGATTGTATCAGCATCATGGCCTCATCACAGATGAACTGCTCTGTGCAGTTGTGCCAAAATGGAGCCACGGTCTTAAAAAAAAAAAGTAATGCTTGACCAATAAGCAATTGGATACCACAATTGTTACCAAAAAAAAGGGCCCATCTGATGAAAATGTTTATTTTGTATTCACTTATATACTTGAATTCTCTGTTTCAATGAATTATATTGACAAAGTAGACATTTATCCCAAAACTATGATCAGACATCAGTAAATTTCCCAGACTGTGGCATTCATCTGAAACAGTTACATTTATATATGATTGACGTTGCGTGACTTATTTCAAGGACACGAGAAGTATAAATCCATCCCATTCTGCACAGGATGGCGTTGCAACATCACTTGTATATTCTGACTTCAATATAAACTTAAATAGAGTGGACGTCCAACTAACTGACTAACTACTCTGGGAAACAGACAAGGCAGCGATGAGAGGGGAAACCATCCTGTACTCCACCAATGGGAGAAAAAGCAGAGAGTAGGAGAAATGTCACATTTGCTCAAATAAATCTAATGATGTATTTGTTTTAAAGAACTCCCAGGGACAACATGTATTACATCATGAATAAGAAGACCGTTTTTAAACTACTTTGAACACTATGATAACACAAACAGGAGAATATGTGGCAAATCCACATTTCAAACTTTCAACCAGATTGCCAACCTACAATAAACATTCTTTGACAATATAGATCTCCCCAAGATAACAGAACCTCATAAAGATATCTTAGACAGACCCATTCGGCTCAACTACTGAGAGAAAGCACTTCAAACCAGATCAAATAACACTGAATTTTACAAGAACTTTTGGACCACGCCATTATACATTAAGACGATAACAGACATTTACAAAGCCCAGCATCCCACCACAGGAATTCAGCACTTCTCCTCAAACCTAACAAGGATCCTAGTCTGTGCTTGAGCTACCGCCCTTCATCACTCATCAACACAGACAGATTTATTAGGACAGCACTGGATATGAGATTAGAACAAGTTATCCATGACTTAATTCACCCGGACCAAACTGGTTTCATCAAAGGAAGACACTGTTGAAATAATATGCGCCGCCAATTCAACCTAGTAAATATACCCACAAATCAAAAGACCAACACATCCATCTCATCATAAGACGCAGATAAAGCATTCGACTGTGTACTGTAAACCCTTTTATTGGCAACATTAAATAGGTTTGGCTTTGGAGAGTCATTTATTTAATCGATTAATAAATGTGGTAACACTCTTAATTATGTCTACCAAGTCTGTGATGCATTATAAACATAAAATGCTAAATGATCTGCACATTTCACTATATGATTTTAGTTATAAGCACTCATACATAATCACAATGATTGACATTATAAAGGCAAGCATTGTAATACTTGATTTGATAATTGCTGGTCACAGTTTTTTGCAAAGATCATAGTTTACATACATTTACATTGTTGTAATACATTATAATCACTTTTATAACACATTAAACTGTGATTTTAAGCTACTTCTAGTTATTTGCTTTAAGTAAAGTGAAAAAATATCATTACATCTTTGCATAATCAACACACAAAAAATACATTTGTATCTTTTAATATAACATTTATGAAACAATTGTTAAAATGAGACCAGGTTATCTAAATAACCAAAGCCTCCACCATTGACTGGGAAAAAGATTTAACCGATCAATATTGATGCAACCCCTTGGAAACAGATTATTTTCATCATTATTATTTATACTTGGTCTTTAATCTGGAACAATAAAAAAAAATTTAAAAAAACTCCAGACATTGCTATTGATGAGTTCACAGTTTCCAGGGTGAAACGTAGATAAAAGAAAAGATGTTCACAACATTTGGAACCCCAGATCAGATATAAAACAATCAGAAACCATCGCACACGTTTAAGAAATAACTAGAACACCAATGGATGGAAGGAAAATTCACATATATGGAAACTTTTACATAGTAAAGAATCCTTGACATTACATTGCTTTCCAAGTCTCACATAGTTATAGTGTGTCTAGTCTTCTTGCACCCTCACAATGAAAACTGGTTGGGTCAAAGCCAAATGAAGAAATGCAATGCAGATAAATTGAGCAATTATAGCACATAAGTCGTAGTAACACAATTAAGAAATTGCTCTGGTTTTTGTGAGAAAATGTTTATTTTCAAGATTTACTTAAATTTACTTAAAATGAACTTAAATTGTCTGCTGGTGTTAAAGTATGATGACATAACTCCTTCATATCGTGTACACTTTTCCTTACCAATACATACATATAATTGTTATTTAAAACCTCATTGTTGAATAGCTCTATCATTAATTTAAAATGACACATAGGGTAAAAATCTAAGTATAAGAACAGCGAGCACACACATAATGGAATTATTGTAGGTAACTACTGGCACCTGGTGGTGGATTATAGAACCAGAGACACTTATGCTTCATTAAAGACCAAATATGCATAAGTCATTAGTTCCCTCAGTGGTGAATATAAAAATTCAGGCAAGATTAAAATTGTACTTTTATTTTAAAAAGCAAACGTTGCAGTGTTAACAAAAAAAGAGAAGAAGAAAAAAAAGCACAGAATTGCAATGGGCCTTGCCAAATAAATAACAGTGCCGCTAGTTAATCTGAAAGCATATACCCCGCTGGGATATGATGTTGTGAAAAAGCACTGTTGCCTTTTTGCTCACAAATTGCCCTATTTTCAGTGGTTGATTTGCTTTAGTAAACTTAAAGCTACATAGACGTGCTGCTGTCTCAGCAACAACCGTCTTCAGTGGAAATGCAAATAGATACACATGCAAAGCAAACCTCTGGCTAATTATACAGCCGGTCTGTGTCCCTGAGCACTGAAAAAAAGTGGAATGCAAAGCATGTATGCTCTTCGTAGACATAGTTTTAATAAAGAACATCTGTGGGTTTGCCGGATTGGAGAGATCTTAACAAAGCTTACTGTACACTCATTATACTGCAACACAGAAGCATGTGGACTCTTTGCTTATATTTAAAAAGGTGTTGATTTGGCAATTTTTCTTTTTCTCATTTACAGAAGACCACAAAGACAAAAGGAGTAGGTACCCAGAGCTACGTTCTTCTAAGTCAAAGCCAGGGTAAGCTCAGGATACAGAGAACGATGTATCCAAGTCAGAAACATGGCATGGCAGCTTAAGTTTATGATAAAAACCCGGTCACTAACTTTAAACCTCTAAAGATGGCAGGGCTTCTAAAGTTAAAAGGCGCTTAATTCAAAATCCAGAGCATAACTGTGACGACGGATTGCCTCCACATGGCTCTCAACATGGCAACCTATGTTGCTAACCGTGCAAACAACAGCAGCAGCTAATTGTGAGCTAGTGAGAGCTAGTGATAACCTGGGGGGCCATCGTCAGCTGTAACCGCCGTGTGAGCGTACTGGGACTGACATGCACCAACATACATGTTGTATGTTACATAACGAACGGTTGTGTGCTGCTCTGCTTATGCTATGAATTTAGAATTCAGCCCCTTCTAAAAAACACTGACGGCCCATGTAACGTATTTCCATCCTATTCCATCCTTATTATTTTTTTTTTTTACACATAACCAAAACACACCCAGACATAACAAGGCACATTTTAAGGCAAGCACATGCCTTAAAATGTGGATCTGCTGTGGCAAATGACTTGAATCTGCCTAAAGTCAGAAGGCAGACGACACTTATGCTTTTTTCCTTTTCTGTGCAGTGGCTACAGTGTTGTCTCTCTCAGAGTTCAGTCATTCTCAGTCTCAGTCATCTTTTTTGTCAGAGGTGCTGTCTTCCAGTTTTTCAGCTGAACTGGTCTGACCGGTTAATTCCAGATCACCTGGATTCGCCTCCTGGATAGCTTGGTATCTCTGAAGCTCCAGGTAGGTGGAGAAGAGCTTGGCGTACTCCGGGTGGATCATGGCAAAGTCGTGAAATTCAGCTGAGGAAACAACGGCACAGAGGAAAAACCTCAGGACACAGTGGAGCTCAGGATAAGGGAAGTACAAACAATAATGCTAAAATACTGTTTATATGTATTGTATTTATATTCCCATTCCATATTTTTGGAACAAAATGTAGTGTCTGAATCTACTCACTGAAGGTGATGAAACCAGAGCCGTCAGCATCAATCTCCTTGAAGAGTTTGGCCATGTTAAGATTGGACACGCCCAGAGCCGAGCGCAGCAGAGCAGTGAACTCCTCCCGGGTGATTTTCTCATCCTTATCTGTATCAAACAGCTGCATGACAAAGAACAACATATTTCACTTTCAAATTGTGGCAAGTTCAAGACAAATACTGGTTATTAAAAGTGTGAAAATAGGCTGGTAAAAAAAACACCATAATTACGAAATCTAAAACTAAATTGGTCCGAAAAAATAATTACATCTAATTACATAAACACCAGCGCCATTTGTCCAAAGCCACATTTGACCTTATGGCCAGCAAACTGACTCCACGCTCTCCACATTATCCGAGCCTCTCTGCATGCTGATGCTGTTCTTCCTCCAGGACTCCAATGTCAACTAAAGGCTGGGCTGCTCGAGCTTAAATGTAGTACTTTTTGCATTCTTCTATTTTATTGTTATCTTCATTTTTTCTTTTTATATTTAGTATAAAATGTAAACATCATTGTGGTGGCTGGGGCGTGGTTAGGCTCAGCTGCAGAGTGGCTCAGGGAACAGGTGCCGGGAAGAGGCCTAATTGGCAGGGGATCAGGTGATGTGTCTCTTCCCTATATGAGGTGCGATAGGGATGGAGGCACGAGGCAGGAGAGCAGAGGCACAGTCTGCTGCATAATAAAGGATATTAAGAAATATACCCTGAGTGTGCTCATCCTTTGGTGCTGGAGGGGGGAAACTCATAGGAATGTGACAGGAGCTTGTTACAATCATGTATACTTAAGATATAGTATACACACATACTGTGTCATAGGTTGTAGTTACAGCAGACAGTTCAGAAATGTCTGCTTGGCAAACGTTATAAGTTTACCAAGGATAGTGTCACCAAATCCAAAGAACTATCACCAGGAATTCCAATCAGGATGATCAATATAGAACGATTCTGATTCAGTGGCAATTATTTGCTTTGATAAATTATGTCTGTTTTCACATGAAAAAGCAGTCTTATGGAGTACTGGCTTGGGTGATCTGATAAAGATGGATACTACCATACACGTTTCTGTATATTTGTATTCAGCGTGCATTAAAATACAACGGTGCATATTCTTCAGGCCCAAGGTCAGAATTCCGTGTACCTGGAAAGCCAATCGAAGCACATCTTCTGTGTTAGCTGGTCGACACAGGATGGTCACACCGATAACATACTCTCTGAAGTCTATAGTGCCATCTCCATTCTAGACAGGGACAAAGAGACAGCAATACAAAATACTTGAGTCTGTAAATGTACAAAGGATTATGATGGTGGGTACTTTATGGTGTAGAAATACAAAGTTCTATCTGAGATCAACAGTTTTGAGTGTTAAAGGGAGGATGGGTAATTTAAAGGGTAATATACATTTAATAGCATAAGGGATATCCATAAATTGCTACTCTCTGTTCCTGGAAAATGATGAGTCATCGTATTTCTGAGGAAAAAGAATACTCTTTGAACTGAATGAGGAAACTATGATCAAAGTAGTTTGGCCTCCGTTACTGGAGGCCAAACTACTGATCATAGTTTCCTCTGTCGGGCTGTGTAAATCATGACGTCCTCCACCTCTTACTTTCATCGGACACATGATATGCAGTAATGCAATATGCAGTATTAGGATCATTGCACATTATGTTGTCAACCATTATTATATTTCCGGGGCAGGATAACTTCGTGCAGTATGCGTCAGGGCCAATTTGACTGTACTAAGAATGATTTATTGTGTGCTGACAAAAGGAAATTTTATGTTTAAGTGTCATTGTCTCAGCCAGGCGTAAACCTGACGAGAGGTTATGCGTGTGTGTGTGTGTGTGTGTGTGTGTGTGTCCGTTTGTGTCTGTGTGTATCCTGCTGCAGCAAACTGCATCAAATTGTGTGGTGTTTTTGGCGAGCAGCTAACGGACCTATTTGACATGCAAGTGTCTCACCCTGTCAAACAATGCAAACAGCTCCTCGAGGGCCGGGTTGACGGGCAGCTTCAGGAATCTGGCAAACTCCTCGATGGTGATCCGTCCCCCTTTACAAGAGCTGGCCATGGCGGCGTAGCCCTCCAGCTCCTTTTTCACATTGTCCCATTTCAGACTGAGGGAGCAGTGCAAAAATGAGGAGGTTGTGGTGTACGACATACTCTGTCATACTTTTCATTTTACATCACGTCTTTGGAGCGACACAGGTTGCCAGGTGTGTGTGTGATAGACAACATTAACCCGTAAACAAAAAACATTGTTGATGTCCCTGCCTGGCGAAGCCTACAGTGTACTTAATTGAGATGTTCTTACTTGAGTTTACGGCTAATTTTGGTGAACTCAACCAGGCCGGCCTCCATGGGCAGCGTTAGCTCACCAGCTGAGATCATCAGGCGGCAGTCTTCGTATGTGTGGTCTGTCACTGGAACTCCCAAAGTCCTGAAAGCAGGCAGTTTGCACACACAGTGGTCACCTCAAATACCTGTGATGCTTTTAAGGAGCTGGATGCAACCGGCCAGGAAGACATGCAGCAGTCAGACAGATCAGAAGAATGCAATAACCAAACTCATTGTACACTATAGTAGTTCTAACACCAGTAAGGAAGCAGAACGGTTGGTTCAATATAAATCATGGCCATCGTATCAAACGGCATACTCTCCACCACTAACCACCCATTTAATTTTCTCATCAGCTTACATGTACTCCATATGTATAAGCATACGGTATATTTTTGTTGCTTTTCTATTGCACTTTGTTGTATTGTGTGGGTGAGCAATACACAGTGGGATGTACATTTCAGACCAATTAACACTCACCGGGCCATAGTTTCTCGCACTCTGCAAGCAAACAGAGGAGGGCTTTTCTTCTCCTCCTCTGTGGGGATATGCGTTGGCAGGAACTGCAAAAACAGACAAAACAGGTCACATGGACGGTCAAGCAGAAAGTGGACTCATAATATCTTTGCATGGAAACCAAATTTCCAGAATTCAATATCTTGGAGAATGCTCTGAATTTTGAAGCAAATTAAAGCGACATACTGAGCTCTCTTTACTTTAACCCGTTGGCAGAGGATGCCACCGGTGTGATGGTAGAGCTGAATGCTTAAGTTGCACTTTGGCGAAAATTCACGAATAAAATTAAATAAAACATAGCGTTACTAAAAAATGACCGCCTTGCGGTTGAATGCCTCCACCATCCAATCAAAATGCAGTTTACATCCATTTCGTCCCAAAATGTCATCGCTTCATCACGTTATCGTAGTAGACACTTGTGTAAAAATGTCATAACTAACATAATAATTTATTCTTGAGTTATTGCCAAAAACTGTGACCTTTGAGCACCAGGTTCCAATCAAGGTCACCCTTCGAGTTCAAGTGGATGCTTGTGCTAAATAATTCCCTCCAGGCGTCCCTGAGATACGACGTTCACAAGAACGGGACAGACGTGAGGTCACAGTGACAATGACTTCCAAGATCTAATCAGTTCATCCTTGAGACCAAGTGAAATATGCAAGATGCACATATTGGGAATGCCCGTTACCTCTATCTCTACTGTGGTGTACAGCTGGCTCAGAGTGAGAAGCAGCAGCGTCCTCCTGCACACAGAACCAGAACGACAGTCATGTGTTGATTTCAAAGTACCAATAGTACAAGGCAGTAATGTTGCCGTTATCAAGTTCTGATAACATTTATTGTACTATGATGACGTTTACTGTACTATGAGTGAAACCGAAGTGCATGTAGAAAGCCTACTTACGAGCTGAAACCCTGCCAAGTCCAAGACACTGTATCCTGGAAGACATGCAGAGAACATTAACACTGAGCAACAATGGGACTTTGAAGATGGACAGATCAGCCCCGTCAAATTCATAAAAAGTGAAATGGCAAACAACTTGAGAGGATACCAGCAATGTCACCGAAAAGATGTGCAGATTTAGCTCACTGATACATCCATGTGCTTTTTCTTGGATGGATAAACTAATTATCAATACTGTAATACACTGTTTGTACAGTAACCCAACTAGATGCATTTCATATTGGCCTACAATACAATTATCTTGAATGTCATGAATGTGGCTCTCAGCGCGTGAGGAGAAATACATGAACGGCGTATTAAAATCATAATCGCTCACCAGTTTGTTGGGATATCTCATAACCACAGGCTGCACAGGGACCCCGGGAATAAAAGCTCCTAGAGGTGGGGAGCACAGTGTGTCGTCTCATCAGTTAACAACGTGCCAATGCACAAGCACACCATGTGATGAATGAATGGAGCAGTGTAGAGTCAGGTGTTCTTCCTATTGTTTAACCATTCCACTCAGTTGATTCCATTTAAGTTAAAGGGGACATATTATGAACTATTCACTTGTTTCTTCTTAACTGGACGAAAAGTAAGTATATTAACTGAAATACTTCATGTAGTATAAGCAGATAGAATATTTTTTTCTGTCAAAAATGTTCTCTTTGCACATTTACTGGTACATGTTTTTTTATTTTTTTTATTGTTTACCTTGTTTGAAAGTGATGAGACAGGAGCGATTTGTACATGTTCCCTCTGGAAATATCAGAACCTGAGGAAACAAAGCATACTTATCAAGTATGCAATGTTGTGCTGCAACATGCAAAGTCTGCTTTTGAAAAAAATGGTTCTTGGATTCGAGTCAACATTGTGTGTGCGTAATAGTGATTAAAAAAACAAAAAACAAAAAACATGCAAAGTTACGGCTCTGACGTTTTCTAAATTGACAAGGTTGATGAAAATTCTCTCTGCAGTTATAATCAGTGCAAATACAAAGCAGATATTAGGGGAACTGTTGCTGGGGGAGATTTGTTTTGTGCGTTGGGACAGACCTGTGGCCAGCGGCCTCCTGACTTGGCTCTGCTATCAATCTCCTGGATTGTATTCTTTCTGGAGTCCGGGTCCTTTCTGGACACCAGCACTGGCTGAAGACAGCGCACAAACCCTACGGAAGGGGCAACACACAGACGTTAACTACGCACACTCTTAGAAGAGGAAAATACGAATGTTTTGTCATATTGTTTACTTTCACTTTAATGGGCAGGTCTCGGTTCATGCCAATTCAGTAAATGGTAACTTTCTAATGATATCACTGTTATGTGACAGTTGATTCAATTAAACAAGCTCTGTGGTGTCACTATTGTCAAAATAGGATGAAAATGGATGGCAAAAGGTCTTATTCATCAAGTCCACAGCACACTCTAACTTCAAAAAGCACATTTGTTCATGTTATTTATGATAAATGTGTCAATGGGATTTTAAGATTGAATGCTAGAAGATAAGAACCATGCATTTCATAGGCCACATGCAATTAAGATCAATGTACTTAAAAGGTGTTTGCAGTCAATACAAAAACACACAAAAAATACTTTTGTATATTGTCACACGTGCACACACACAAATGATGAGTATCTCACTGCCAAAGATGGGTGTCGCCAGGTTCTCAACACGCGAGACGGTGGAGGGCAGGCCCGCAACAATGCACACGATCCCATCAAAAAAGGTGGAGTGCGGGGCCACGGCCAGGATGGGGGCCTCACTGCTGTTGACCTGCTTGCCCTTGACCACCACTCTGAAGCCCATGCAGAAGTAGTACGTCCTCCCCAAAGCTGCCATCACGCTCCGACACATGAACCTGGAAATGACCACAACCATGTAGAAGACCGGGTTTAAGAGATTATGAAAAATGTGAAACACAAAATTGCACTCATTTGATTCACACTGGGATCGCCCGTGTTAAAATGTATCTTTGTTCATCATCAGGGTCATAAGGGACAGGGCAAAATGTCAGGGTTTTTCTAGACAGAGCAGAAGTGTTTCAGTAACAGGAAGAATGACACCATTTTGTCCTCTTCTTGAGTTTTACAATCACCACTTACTTCCTCATAATCTAGAGAAAGAGTAAGAAGCCGTCGTATAGATTGAGACAAAATTACGAATAATTACGAGGAACTTCATTTGTCCGGAGTGTGCAAACCTCTGACTATTTAAAGCTGCATTCATCGTGTCACAAAGTGTTGAGAGTAGAGAGCTTTCCACGCAAACACAAATCATCAACACCTTCATAAACAGACAGCTGATGGCGTTATTATGGCTCAGATATTGACTACTTAAATATGCAATGCACGCTTGGTAACATCAAAAACACTATTAATCAAAGCTCTAGGTTGTCAATTTAATAAATATTACTTAAAATTGTGAAACTTGATTATTTCATAATCTTGTGTTTTTATTGTAAAACCAAAGCTTCAGTTATTTAACCCCACCCACCCTGTTGAATATTACATTACATTACATTACATGTCATTTAGCTGACGCTTTTATCCAAAGCGACTTACAATAAGTGCATTAAACCAAGAGTCCAAACTCAGAACAACAAGAATCAAGCAAGTACATTTTCTTCAATAACGTTAAACTACAGAGTACGATCCGTACGTGCCATTTAAGTGCTACTAAAGTGCTAAACAACAAAGTGCTATCGGTAAGGGACATTTAAGTGCTACTAGAGTGCTAAACAACAAAGTGCTATCGGTAAGGGACATTTAAGTGCTACTAGAGTGCTACTCCGGCTCTACCTTCCCTATTCAAGGTATAGTCGAAAAAGATGTGTTTTTAGTTTGCGACTCAGCGAATATCTGAATATCTGAGTCTGTTCACAGCTAAGCAATAAGTAGGTGAGCGAGATAAGCTTCTCCCTTGTTATGGTCGCCTTTACCATGTTTGGTCATAATCGTTGAAAAAGGTGTTGCCTAAGGTCACAAGAATGTCCCTGTTAACTGTAGCACTGCTCACTGTGTATATAACAGCCGCTATCTGCACCAACCAACAGTGTAAAAGGCTGCACCCTGTTTGGCACTCAGAGGAAAAATACTATAATAGAACCACAACATGTTTGTCAATCTATAAGTACATTAAAACAAAGTCACATTCTGTATTCATACTGTGTGGTTACACACTGTCTATTAGATTATCCCTCCAATACCACTGATTCTTTCCTCTATGAGAACTGAGGGGAGCTGAGCTTAAGCAATCTTGTGGTTGTGCAGATATGATCTTGAGCAAGCTGCTGCACATTCTTCAAGCCCCGTCAGAAACTATTATTTTGAGAATATGCTGCTGTCCCTGTGATTTCCTGTCCAGTTTACGAACCCAGGAAATACATTGCTTCTGCTACTTCAGGATACTTCATGTATTATTTTAGTGCAGTTTCTTTTTTCAAAATCTCAATGTATGCCTTGAACAATAGCTATGTCTACATGCATCGAATGGCTTGGCTCACTTGCAAAAAAAAAGAATAGTATTAGAGGCCAACCCCCCTATTTGTAGGTAATAAAGTGAAGTTAGAGTGTAATGAATGGTAATATGTATATATAGATATAGTCACAGTGTTTGTAGATGCAGTTGCTTTGCATATGCATGCCGCTGCACTGGTAGAAGAGGAAGCGCAAAACAGTGCCTCGGTGTGTTACTAACACCATAGCCCGGGTAACTGTGCATGCATTTGGCAAAGCTCAATTTACTTGAGCCCCTGAGTGGAAAAAAATGTAATAGTATGCATGTTCGTAAACAAAAGGGGTGTAAGTAAAGTAGCTGTACTGTGCAAACGTTTTGAGGTTGTGTTGTAAGAAATTCTGGTATTCACAAGGACATGAAATATGATGTCAGTCTGTTGAGACTGGAGGATATGGTGGGTGGGAGGTGTGTGGTGGCTCCATGGGACGCTGTGCTGCAGTGTGTGTGTGTGTGTGTGTGTGTGTGTGTGGTGGTGGTGGTGGTGGGGGGGGTGGGGGGGGGGGGGGGGGGGGGGGTGTAATACAACTACTAATAATAATGTACACTTTTATGCATCCTAGTTACCGTCTCCAGCCTGTCATTGGTTCCACGGTGCCTTTCAGCGGATGGTTGAGGGTTATTATCACAGCCACTGGCCATGTCACCATCAGAACCAGGGACAAAAGGACGGCGCGAATAGGGACCAGGAAGATTCCCAGGAGGACACACTGCATGGAGAGGGGGGGGCACACACACACACACACACACACATCATCAACTGCAGGCCTATATACCATAAGGGAAGACTGCTGTCAGGGTTAACTGCAGGCCGGCTGTTTTCAGAGCAAACATGCACGAGTCTGGAAATCCTCCTCACTAGGCAGCTTTCTAGAAAGCACACACAACGGCTCTCATTGTTTGTGCTTTACAAGCAGATTGGTCAGAGCCTCGGTGGAGAAGATTATAGGCCCTGGTTATAAAGCAGCCCGTGTGTTTGTAATCTCACACATCTGAGGTGTGTGTGTGCGTGTAGGTGTGCGCGCGCGCGTGTGTGTGTGTGTGTGAGCCGTGCTTGCCAATAGCGATGACAATATTCGACTAAAAGCTTGCCTTTTTAGATGACCACAGATCGACCATACTCACGACCATACTCACTTTTATTATAGTCGCTTTGGTCATTGTGGTGTCTTGAACGAACGGGTTGATGACCGCAGGCAGCAGCAGAGACCGTTGCCTCGGCAGGGCGAATACTCGCTGCGGAGGCATCGCGGTGTCCGGTGAGCGGAGACTACGGGCAAGTGTTTGAGTCGAGAGACGCCGTTGTGTTATCGTTTCACTTCCTCAAATGGGAGCCTGCTTTCTCATTTCTTCACCCCCCCACCACCCCCCTCTCCTCCTCCTCCTCCTCCTCCTCTACCAACCCCCCCTCCCGCTGTACCAGACGATCATACGTGCGGCCACTGTGCAGGGAGTGCGGAACAAGGCGAGCGTCTTCAAGCTCCGCCTCCAACGTGGTCGCAGCGGGGTCCGAGTCCTCGGTTGTGTGTGTGATTTATTTATTTTTTATTTTATTTCTCCATTTCTACAATGGGTGAACCCTCTCCATACATACGTGTTCGCAGGATGATGATATTATTCCGTGTTTCTAATGCATATCATAATGTATAAGCGAGAGGCCACGGCGGAGTGCAGTCAGCGGTCGTGCGTGCGGTTGCTTTGTGCAAATTACTGATTAGAATAAAAACGATATTGTTTTCAATCTGTGCATAACGACACTCGGGAAGTAGTGCACAGGAGGCGAAGAAGCAGCGAATTTGAGGGAGAAATGCGACGTAAACATATATTTGTTTACAAGCTTTCATGCATGTCCACGTGATGGCGCAGTTTCATAAACAATTCTCATTCGGTGCTGCTCATAAAAGAAAGCCATAACCTCTCTCGGAAGAGATATCACTGAGCAGTGGTGGAGAGGAAGAAGGTTATTTACTCGCGTAGTCCTGCTAAGTGCCATTTGAAGGTACTTTACGTGTACTTTACTTTACTGAGTACTTTTGTTTCATGCTGCTGTTTCATACTTGTACTTCACTATATTTTACCTCGGAATATTGTTGCCAACATTTTACTCCACAAACGTTACATTTATTTTTACGGTTTATTAGTCACCTCAGATTTAAATATTCAACCTCAACATATGATATCATAATGATATATTCAAATTCCATGCATTGTTTGGAGCCACACCAGTACAACTTAAAGGGATGTATAGCATCAGTCTTATATTATCTTCTTATATATATATATTTGAATCATGTTTTACACAGTGGTACTGCTACTTCCGCTCAAATAAATTATCAGAATTAATTGATGATTTGTTTCTGAATTCACAAGCTTAATGGGGAAGGCCCATAATTGCATCAATCACCCACTTCAGTTCTTTTTGCAAGCGCACAGTCATTTGTTTGCGTATCACTGATCCACATTATATTAACCATCTTTATTGATGACAGTCACAAAGTGCACAAGCATTAAAAACAACACAAAACAAAATGACTGTATTGTTAAAACCAAAGAGAGAAAAGAGAATATATAAAAAAGATAATCAAACAATACTACTGCGGTACTCTTGACATGATTCCATCATGCAGCAAATCAATAAAGCCTCTGGAGGCAACCTGTGCCTTTAATCTCACTGTACCATTAGTGAAGAGAATGCAACACGAAGTTCACATAACACCAATTTGGTCTCCATATTAAGCAGTCCCCTAATATAGTCCTATACAAAGTGCTAATCAAATGAAGAATAATGTGTGCCTCCAAAAATCTACTTTCCAACATCCAGAGTATACTAAGTAGTCAGACATAGATACACAGACTATATAATGTAAATGTGTGTGGGTGTATGTATATATATATATATACTGTATGTAAACAGGACTATAAGCAAAAAGCAATCTCTAAAGCACCATTTTCGGTTAAAATGTTGTCAAATCTATTGCACAACAATGAACATTAAAAGTGATATATTTATAAAACTGCACTTGTACACTGGACATATAAGTATTTCCAAGCCAACATGAATACCTCATATAGTGTAAAACAGCCGTTCAGAATTTAATTTGTATAAAACGGCAATATCTCACAGCACAGTATAGCACTGCGTTCAATGCAGTGTTGACATACCTGATGTCTGAGTTAAAAAATAAAATAAACCAAAAAACAATACATAAAAACAATAAACCGGGGGGGGGGGGGGGGGGGGGGAATACACGTTGAAATATATCTGCATCAGCACAACAACAACAAAAAAGTGAACATCACACCGTAATATA
Source organism: Cyclopterus lumpus (assembly GCF_009769545.1). Lineage (NCBI taxonomy): Eukaryota > Metazoa > Chordata > Actinopteri > Perciformes > Cyclopteridae > Cyclopterus > Cyclopterus lumpus. The sequence continues at coordinate 21,846,860 of NC_046968.1, forward strand.
GCAAATATCCAGTTGCCTATATGTTCAGCCTGTGTAGGAGTTGCCAGGATAAAAAGTTACAACAGTGTGCACTGCGGCGACCTCAAGTCCTGTGCGGTGTTATGGCAAAGTCCTCGTGAGGTCAGATATCATTACGGGAATTAGCCAGTTGCGCGACGTTTTGGAAAATGCTCAACAACCGAGCCAGTCCTTCGTGATTTCACCCAACTTGACAATCTTCAAGCTGCTGTCTTCCAGTTTGAAATAGTGGTTGCCTTTGAAGAAGTAGCTGTAATCTGTTAAAGACGGGCACAATGCACACTTAGTTAATTACAGAAGTTACAATGTCCACTATAAATTCCTTGTGTAAGATAAGGGAAAACTACCATGAAAAAACTGTACTTTAAATCAATAAAAGCAAATAGACTAATCAGTTTCAATCAAAGTGACAAGTATGGGAACATGAAATTGGGCTTTGCTAAAGCCAATGTTAAGCCTCTCTCGCTCTGAATCATGCTAATCAGGAAGCATACAGGCACCTCTGTAGCGCGGCACAGACGCTCTTTATATAATATGTGTGTCCACTGTGTGGGGAAGGGGCTAGGTGATGCTTACAGTAATGTGTGTATGTGAGGAGAGCAGTGATGGAAACATCCCTGGTCTGCACACCACCTCTCTCCCTCAAGGATACATGGCTGACAGTGACAGACAAAGTTTACCGGCGGTGTCAAGACAAAAAAAATCTGCACCATACTTTTCTTGCACTCTAGTTGCAAGCTTACATAACTCATTCTGAGGTATTTACTCGCAGCAAATAAAAGCATGAGAGACATAAAGCAACTGCTCCTCCTCTGGCTGTTTTCTATCAACATCAGGCCACAGATGACTCCCTTACTTCAGAGCTACTCCCTTTGACCGTTTTGTACTTCCTCATTTTCAGTCAGTTCCTCGAAACGGTTCATTTCTGGCTCGATGACGTCGTTTCTTGCTCGGTTGTCGTATATGAGGGGTTTTATTGACAGAGGCACCGTGCAAGACTCGCTGATATGGATATTCCTGCAATCTAACCACAAGGAATGCCGGCCTGAACACTGCAAACTAGCCCACAAAGCACCAGCTCTCATCCAGTTATAATCGAAGCGCCACAACCACCATAAAATCCCTTTTTCCCCCCTTATGTCTTTTTAAAGACTCAAAGAAAGTTGTAGGTCTCGGATACTTTTGGCTATTTTGTTTCTATTCTTTGATTGTTAACTAACGCATACACTTTATTAGAATTGGCATACACATTCAGGTACATATGTGAAATTGGACTTGTGGTCTGCTGTAAAGCAACCTTGTAGTTAAAGGCCTTTAAGTAGCTCTACCCACTGAGTTCATAGCCATCCCAAGAAAGATTGGTACAATAGTATGGCATTTATTCAATGTTGTAAAAAAATAACTTATGTTTGTAGTATTCATATAGCCACAAAATGATGTGGTCACTGGTTAGTTTTTAGCAACGCTAGCGATGGGTCTAGGGATGGTAATGTCTTTATATCTGTCGCTCCACCATTTGGTCCTGACTGAAATATCTCACTACTACTAACTATTGGATGAATTTCCATGATATGTTGAACAAACCATGGTCCCCAGAAGATTGAGACTTTCATCATCAACCGACTTTCCTCGAGCACTATTATAGGGGTACCATTTTTGGTCTTTTAGTGAAATGCCTCATCCACTATTGGATGGGTTGCCAGGAAACGCAGCACAGACATTCATTGTGCCCGCGTAATAAATCCTAATGACTTTAGTTACCCTGCTGCTTTTCTTCTAGTGTCACCATGAGGTTGAAATTTGTGGTTTGAGTAAAATGTCTCAACAGTTTTAGATGGCCCTCCATGTCCTGCTCGGGATGAACTGCATTAAACTAATGACTTTGATGTTCCTCATACATTTATTAGAATATCTTTAATGAACTAAAATTGAAAATGATGAATGCATGCTAAGACTAAGAACACTAAGACGGTACCAATGGTTACTAACTGCTATATATCAGCATTTTAGCATTGTACATGTGAGCATGTTAGCATGTAGCACTCCTATGGAGCCTGGTCAAATGTCCCTTCTTGAAATCACACAGGGCCTCTAAATGTACAAATTATGTGAAAAGAGATGTTTTTTTACCAATGCCATTGAGATTGAAGGAAGAGTCGATGCCATCTGGGATGCCATTCCAGGAATCTGCAATAAGTTTGGGGAAGCCAGGGTCCATTTTCTTCGTATCTTCATTGTATCTGTACACATAATAAAAGGCGCATGTAAACAGTATAATTCTTTAATGAGTGCTTCGCAACTCCATCACACAAACAGAAACCACTCATAGTCTTCCAGAATTTACGGTGCAGTTTAGGTCACAACGAACACTAACTAGATCCAGACTTAGATGAGATGACACCAACAGCACTCGCTACGGTGTGTACCAAAGGCTTTAGGCTCACAAATGGTTGCTTAAGCGTTGCTCCCCCTCACCTCCAGAATTTGTCCCCAGCAAAAAAGTAAGTCTTCTTGTTCTTCCTAAAGTTGAAGGCAGCGTCGATTTGTTGCAGATCAGTGGGGAGTTCAAGGCTTGAGAGCCTCTTGGGATAGCCTTTCTCCAACTCATCTGCTTTGTAGACCCACATCTCGTTGCCTGGAAAGTAGAATGAGGGTAAAAAAAAAAAATTGTTCACGGTATTATCTTGTATTCCTACACATCTATTAATCAAATATATCATATCGGCAGAATGAGATCATCAGTTAACTGATCAGGGTAAGTCTCCCCCGTAGCCAAACCAGTCCTGCTTCTCAGGTTCTCGAAGCTGACGGATACATTATGTAACTTTCATTAGTATTCAGGAAGGTTGTCATATTGCTAAAATGCAAAGAACGTATAATAAACCACTAATAAGTATGGTGGAATATCTGAAGTGTACCAAGAGTGCACACCACACACAAGAGTGCCCAGCCGACATTCCTTCTTTTCCTAATCTTTCAGTTCGTAGAAACGCCACCCTTAAGTGAATCCAAATGGTAAATGAATGAAGACACCTCTTCATTACTCGTGGAAGTGGAGCTGTCTGTTTCTCTGATCACCGTAGAGGGACAGGGTGACCAGTTCATGCAATATTACATCAATATTCAGAAAGGTCTAAATCAACCATTTCGCCACAGTTTGTTTTCTCCAGCATACCTGAGAAGAAGACGGTTTTTTCCTCCACTGGGTTTTCATAGGCAGCGTCTATCTTGGTAGGGAGGTCTGGCCAGTAGGTGGCGACCAGCAGAGGGCCGCTGGGCTTGCTTCTGAAATTGACTGACCTGAACAGGAACCTGGCAGGAAGAGAACGAGTGGGTGAGTGGCTGCAAGGTAGATGAGCTGTCAGACGAAATGAGAGTGAACGAAGGGCAGAGAGGGGTAAAGAGGAGGTGGGGGAAGTGTGTGTGTGTGTGTGTGCGTGTAAGAGGAGGTTTAAGTGCAAGTGCTTCACTGGCCGAGCCAGCCACAATGGCCTGATTCATGAGCATCTGGTTCGCGTTAGAACTGAGGCTGCAGACGCCAGCGGAACAAGACCTATCTTGCCCGGATTTCCAATACACGGCTGCACAACAACGGCAGCTTCCCAAACTCTTTTCCACTGACCTATTTTTCAAAAAGAAAAACATCTCTCAAATGAGTTGCAATAATGATAAAATGTGGAGAGAATAAAACCTAACAAACCGACAGACGTATCTGAAGTTGTATACAATTGTCAGGAGGAAAGAGGAAACATATTCAATCTGAACTAACCATCTAATTGCATTATTTTAGCAGTGTTCTTGTGGATCAATTTATCAAGTTCATGCAGTGTACCAGCAATATCCAGAGGGCTTTTCTGTCTTTTCTTCCTGTCTCTATTTAATAAAAAAAAAAAGAGATCTGCCTGGTGGCTGTTTGACGGGACAGATTAACAGGATATAGTCATATAGCATATATAGTGCTGTGCTTCACATAACTGCAAGAGCTCTTTCCAAACCATTGCTCAGACTTCAAACCTTCAAGCAGTTTATCCATTTGTCTTGCATTTGAAGTTTTCAAAGCCCTGTTATAACTCTGTGGTAATGAAGAATGATTACTTTCACTTCAATGAAACAATAATATAACTCTAACGGAAATATCAGCAGCCACGATGTTCACTTTAATGGATTTTGTGTGTCACACATGTTTTAAGTTAATAAAGTTTTGAGCCATTTCCCGTAAATAGTATAAAAAATGCAAAAAACACTATATTAGACTAAAAGCTCTGATGACAGATCCTGTGTGTATATCCCTTGTGCTGCTGTCGAGTGGAAACCTGTTTGGGTAATTAATCAGTGGAAAGGCCAACTGGCAGTTAATGGAGCGTTCTCAGTACTCTATGAATGTTCTACTTCAAAGTTAAGATTGCCAGGAAGTCGACCACCCTAACATTGGATTTTAGCTCAAGGATTGAATTAATAAGAATGAATGTGTTACCCAGACTTGAGATTCAGAACTCTCCAGCTAAAGAGGGAGAAGGGGGGCCTGAGCCTGCCGAACCTGAAACAATACTTCCACGCGGCCCAGCTGAGATATGTGCATAGTTGGTGTGAACTGGACTATGAAGCAAAATGGAAAGAAATGGAAAAATCATTTGGAATGTGTCCGATACAGAGTATAATAGGAGATAGGGAAACATTTAAGAAGGCTAGAAATCAAATGGATTATTATGGTTCAAATTACTTAGACATAATAAGGCGGAGAAGAACGCAAATTTATTGAAATGGGTGGCTTTTGATAGCAGTTTTAAACCAGCTGGGCACGGTGGGGGATTCGGAAGGTGGGCGGAGAAGGGCATTACGGCATGGTGCACACTGGTGGAAAAAGGGAGGATAAGGAGTTTTCAAGACTTGAAAACAAAATATGACCTGGATTGGCGGGAATTTTACAAATATTTACAGGTACGGGATTATTATGGGAAACGGATTGAACAGGAGCTCTCTCTAGAAGTGAACAAGGTGGTACAAGTAATGATTGATGCATATAAAGGGAACCGGGTTAGGACTATAACTACACTATATAAGGCATTGGTGAATGACAAAAACGCAACAGGGTATATAAAAGAAAAATGGGAAAGAGAATTTGATATGGAAATATCTGAAGATGAATGGGATAACATGTGGGAAAAACACAAGACAACAACCTGTTCGCGAGCCTGGAGAGAGTTTTCCTGGAAAAATCGAATACGGTTCTTTATCACACCTAAAATATCAAATAATTATTCTGAAACAAGAAAGTCATGTTGGAGAAATTTCATCATCTGAAGCCAACCATGCACATATATTCTGGAATTGTCACAAAATAATAGGGTTTTGGGGAATGGTCCATAGGATAACACAAGATATTCTGGGATACAAATTTCAAATGAATCATAAACTGATGTATCTGTGTATGCACACAGAGAATGATGTACATGATGGGGACTTGTATCTATTCAAGATACTCATGGTTGCAGGTAAAAAGGCCATTACAAGAAAATGGGGTACGGATCACGGATGGACAGTAAATGGAGGAAGTGGACTCTATGGCAGTTAACACAGACTTGATATGACAGCAGGTTTTCCATTTTTCATTTTTATTTCTGGCTGTCGATGTTGTTGATGACTTGTATTGGAGTACTTATTGTTGAATAAAAATAAAATGGTAAAAAAAAATTAAAAAAAGAAAAGATTGCCATGAAGTCAAGCCCAATTTTGATCCTAATTATGGCCATTCTGCAATAGCCATTCAATGTTTATTTTTTAGTGGTAGTGGCGGCCACTACCGCGCTGGATTCATATCGCCAACCAAGCACGAGGGATTCACGAGAAATATTGCGTGTGCAATTTGCAATCTGCTGTTGCTTACCATTAAAATAATTCATCTGGCAAAACACGGTCTTTTATAATAAAGCAGCCACAGGAAACGCAATTGATTAGTGCTGACAATCATTCACAGCATCAACTCATCAGCAAGGTAACCAACTACAGTATTGTACCCTGCTGTTGGGTAGAAAAGTATGTCTGCAATATCATTTCAGACTGCGGTCATAATTATTATTGACTAACTTCTTTATCAAAACAATTTTAGTTTGTTTGGCTGCACTGTAAAGCGATGCATCAGTTGTGTTTCTGACAAAGTCGCTGCTAAAAAGAGTCTTAAACCACACACGTGTGTCACCAAATCAACTGAAATCTTAAGGATTACTATTGAAAGTAAATACTGCACATTGCAAATAGCTTCTGTTGGCTACATGCTAGGCTACGAGCACATGCGCATGAGTTCCTTGCAACAGAGTCAGTGGGCTGGCGAAACTGTTTCTATGAGACAGACTTTATAATTGCCCTCTCCTTAAGCCTCCAGACAGACACTATGCTGAGCTCAGTGAGCGCTATAAGTATTACTCACTGCATCATGTTAAGATGTGTCCTACATCAGAAATATGCTGAGCCAGGAGAAAAAGGGGGATCATACTTTTACAATGGAAGAGTCTAATGAGCATTAACCCCCGGAACCCAGAAGGCAACGCTTCTTCTCTGAAGCTATAAAACGTGGCTTGTACCAGAGCTCTGCGGCTCACAAACCTGACATGGCCTTCAGCCAACTTACTCAGTCTCTGTGAAGGTCAGAACAACAGGCCTTACTGAAACTTCACTTATCTCAGACTTCAGGAAGATAAATCCTACCGACGTTCACTTCCGCGCCTTGAGATCACTCTGTTCTCAAATTCTCCGCTTCCTCTCAGTTCTCAGTCTGTTGGGACTTGCAACTGAAATTAAAATATCAAATCAAGAATTGCTTGAAAATATCACACAAAGACTTGTGTGGTTACTCCAAGAGAGCTACCAAACACTGTGAGCTGCTGAACATGGCCAACCATGAAGCTAAATGCAAAACATCTGTATGTAACATTGTAATTATTGACATATTCCAGGTACTATATACATGACATACCAATGGGCCTTTCTTTACTGTCTAAACACCATTGCTTTGGATTATGATAGTTTATAAATGTCTTGAAATTGTCCCAGCTGCACATACCCAAAGATTGGTGTTGTACCTTGACTGAATTAGATTACAATAAAGAATACCATAGCTTTCAATACCCTTCATGCACCCGAATGGCATTTCGACATTTGTGTTTTACAATTTATGATCAGGGGAAATACATTTATTTTCCTTATTCCCCCCGAGAGACCATGTGACATACTTGAATCAGGCTGCAGTGGATTCACCAGACTTTGCCTCGATTCATGGTTCAGAGAGAATTAATGTAAACGAACAGTGGGTCAGGGAAAAATAAAAAGACCAAAAATATATATTATGTTTATATTTATATAGTTAAGTGTGTCTGTTCTGCTCTGACAGTCTAAGCATATGTGTGGTAGGGAGGCACAGCAAGGTGGAAAGTAATTGTGTATGCAACTTGTGAGCAGGATTGTGGCTTGTTTATAACATTTTTAACTCAAGCTTCTCAGAGAGGAAAACCAGGCTAACTGAAAGAGCCTTTGGTACGGAGGTATGCTGGCCTGTTTGCTTTGGACACGTTTACGGCCATGACAGCTACTCAGCTCTGTTACCTATAAAATTGCAAGGAGTCAATGTCATAGCACAGCTAGAGGCATTAAGATATTATAACTTACAAGGACGCTGTTTGTGTTTTTCATCGGGTCTTTTTCCACCACATTATTACTTTTGTTCTAAGTGACGTCCAGGAGAATTTTGTCTCTAACAAACTTCAGCTGTTGTAATGAAAATGTTCACCTTCCCATCGGAATATACTCTGACTCATAAAGACTGTTGACAAAACCACAACACTTCATGAAACTCACTTCTCCACATGGCCAGTAGACAGTCAGCTTACGAGACTTTGCAGTCACTGGCGCCAGTGGAGAGGGAACTGTGTTTAGGATTGAGTATTTTGGTTGTCACTGTATGGGTAGAGGAATAGTGTATTTGTCCCTCTAGCTAATTGTCCCATCATGAAACAAGCATCTTAACCACAAAGTGTTTTGCAACTAGAGGGCAATACTTAATAACAAGAAACCTCATCTGAAATTGCTCTTTGTTTGTGGGGAAATGATTATTAAATCCAATTCGGGCCTTATTTTCCATTTGTGATTTTGGATGATAAATTGACTCTTTGTTTACCCGTGACTAGCTTGAAATTAACAAAACTAGCCTGGAAATGAAGAAAACCATTGCACGAGAGTCTTTGGAGCAGAGCTGTCATACTCTGGTCAGACCAGGTCGAAGCTAGGCTAAAATTGGCTAGTCTGCATTTGAGGGCGGGATCGTCAGTGTTCTTACCTCATTTGGTGGTAATATAGCACACACACCCTTGCTGATTGTGACTTCTTGTTTGTTTTGATTTAATTACCTGTCCTTGAAGAAGAAGGTCTCTCCTCTGATCTGGGATACAGCATCAAACACAACTGGCTCTTTACAGATGTCCATTGGAGTAACTGGACCCTGGGTTGGAGGCAAAGGTTTGTCGGTTGGCACACCTGTTTATAAGAGATTCACCAGAATATTTCATCTTTGAGAAAGTGATTACACACTCACAGTACATTAGTCATTCCTGGCTTCTAATAGGAAAATATGCTTGTTCTCGTATTAGGCTTGATCCCTGTTAGGAAACTAGCCTCACATGACAATTCATCTCACCGTAGAGCTCCTGGATGCCTTTGATGTCATCCTCAGGAAGTCTGAAGTCTTTAGTGTAAGTGTAAATGGGGGCCATCAATGCTCCGGGGTCCTGAGAGTGCTCCAAGCCAAGGGCATGACCAAACTCATGGGCTGCCACCAGGAACAAACTGTAACCTGGAAACATGCAGCACAATGAAGAAACTTGTAAACTACTGTAAACTCCTGAATACTCCTTCAAAAAGGAGGAATGGGAATTGGTAGCTACTGTATGGTGTTAGGGTTAGGTATCATGGAGTATGATGACACATGAACGAGACATAATGATTAAATAACAACCAAACTAACCTTTATTGTCTGTGTGCCAGTAACAAAATGACCAATGCATACGCAAGAACTGTCCACAACTACTGTTCATACCTTGGTCTGGACAGAAACCCCATTTGCGGTCATCATCATAGCTCTTGGTGCTAGCGCACCACATCTTGCCATCGCTGCGTCCAGATGAGGTGCAGGACTCGTAGGTGTCACCCAGGAAGGTGAAGGGGAAGACACAGGGGCTTCCCTCTGAGTTCCCTCCCACTGTCGACATGGCTAGTGGGAGTAACACAAGTGTAATGTAGTGAAATGTGTAATGAACTTTGTTCATTCATGTGCCAGAATTATTCTTCAGAACAGATTGTGTTGTATTGTGAAGCAAGCACAGATGATATTGAAAACAGCATCATGAAAGCACTGGCACAACACGCATGACATCAATAACTAATCCACGGGGCACAAAACCAAAAAGCACCCGCCCAAATTGATTTTCTTTCAAAGAGAGATCATTTTCTATCTGGCAGACAGGTTTAGCTCTGTTTTTGTTTTAAAAAATATATAATTTCTTATTTAGCACAAGCTATCGCAAAAAACCTTACAACAAAGCTACTTTCCTAATCAATTAGAACCAGATGAAAGCTCCAGTGGCGTATATCTCCCTCCCTACTACACTACCGCAACCATAACCAGTCCCACTGACAGAATGGAAAATAACTCTTGCTACTGCACATTAAAATACTTTCACAGCCATTCGGCAGACCACGAGCAAGACCGAAAACCCCAGCTGGTATTCCTGTAGCACCCACCACTGCACATCAAAATAGACACAGCCAGTAAAACGCAAGCTCATAACCCTAAAACAAGACAAATGTTGCGAAAGATTCAGAAAATATTCAGGGTGGTCATTTTCCATAGGAATTAAAAGGAGGCTGTTTTTACCATGCAGATTGAAACAAACATTGTAATATATCATAGGCAGACATAATCCATTAATTTGCTAAATAAAGGAATTCACTTTTCATATAGGCTACATACTATGTGAAATGTGCCAAGTGGTGGATTAACTAATGGGGAAAGGTAGCCTACTTTAAAAAAATGTAAAGTCTTGTAAAGTGAACAACTACAATAAAGAAGGAATGGAAATATATTCAATAAAACTCCCCAATTCAGGCACAATCGAGCTACATGGTAACAGCTAGCTAGCATAAACTAGCAGACGTTGTTAACAAGTTATGAACGCTGTACTTTGCTTTAGCGTGAGGCTAAGATCTGAAATATCATAAAATATAATATAATGAAAGGTTACGTGAACGCATGTAACACTAGTCCTTTGGCTGAGATGGGCATGTAGTGTTGCCTACGCATATGATCGGAGAATGCGCGGTGCATGCAGATGGTTGATGCCTATTTAAATGGATAGGGCTTAAGATATAAGTGTGTGTGCTTTTCTTCTCATGATTCTTATTACTGTGGGGGTTTATCATTTTTATTTTTTATTATTAGTATTATTTTGTGTGTTTTATTTATTTTATATTTATAGTTCAAAGTACTGTTGGATGATGTTATTTGTTTGGAAAAAAGAGATTGCACCATTAATGCCTCCCAATTTACTTTCTGTATACCACCAATTTCCATCAATAAATACATTTAAAAAAAAATGGATACTGCAAATTACGATAGAAGAGTTTGTTTTTGCTGAATGTAGTGCATGTCACAATTTAATTAAATGGGCATAACAAAATATGCCATAAGACTTGGTATGGTAAATAATTACACAATTAAAGGGTACAACTTTTATACTGAAATTCACAAGCGGAACTTCTTTGCAACCCTAAACAAGATGCACAGACAGAAGATAGTGTTTGCACACATTTCATGTCTGGGCAACAGAAAAGGGATGTGTTTTTACATAATAACACCACCTACCAGTTTCAGGGCAGAACGCAAAGGTTTTGTCCTGGTCGTAGTCCTCAGTGGTGGCACACCAGCGGTAACCATCATCCCTGCCTTGAGTGGTGCATGCGTCATACTTCTCTCCCTGAAAGGTGAAGGGGAATTTACATGGAGCGCCTTCTGCATTTCCACCAATGGTAAATAGTACTGTGGAAGAAGAAAAAAATCAACAAATACAAAGAGGTGTTATAGGGAACGTTATAATAACATAACATTGCGCACAGTTCATTTGTTCCAATGCTTATAAAGAGCAATCTACAATTCCTACATGATCATTGCAAACAACAAAGATCCTTTTGACCGCTGAGTGATGATGTAAGTTCAGAGAAGAGGAGAAATCTGAATCTAAAAAAAAAGGTGGAATGGAAATTTTTCCCCCCATCAATACAAAAGCTTAACAACACAGTACAAACAGGCCTCTCTCATGTTCTTATATAAAACAACTTAGTACATGTGTACTTTGGCACTCAGATGTAATAGGCATGTGATCATGTTAGTACCATGGACAGCAATACACCACAGATAAACAAAATGTTTAACAAAGCCCAGTGTTCTAAAGTGGGGCAGTCACTTGGAAAAGAAATATTCCATAATCCACTCCAAACAGAAAACAACACTTTCCTGGCATACTGTTTAACCTACTTTCTTTCTGTCAAAAATCAGCAGAGCAGCTGCTATGAAGTATTACTTTGCCAGTATAGGAGACATTGCTTCAATTCCAGATGCAAGTAGGGCATGCCACCAATGCAGCGGAGGTCATGCAGGGCCACAAAATGACGGAATAGTGTTGTCACCACAGGTCGAACTTACATTCATGGGGGCAGAAGCCATATTTGCCGTCATCGTCGAAGTTGTAGCTGGTGGAGCACCACAGGAAGCCGTCGTCACGGCCCTGAGGTGTACAGCTGTTGTACTCAGTGCCCATGAACAGGAAGGGGAACTTACAGAACTCCCCATCAGCATTGCCGTACTTCACCTTCACCACTGTTAAAAAAAGGAGAATATTGATACTTGTCTTTTACTAAAAAATGGTGGTGGCCTAAATAGAAACAAGAGGCTACTTAAAAGTAGACTCTTAAAAACAGCAAGGAGCTCAGAAAACTATTACACGTGCATTGTAGTAAATGGGATGAAACTTTCAAAGGCACTGATATAACACAAAAACAGCTCATTCTAAGTGACTTCTTTGTGTCATGAGATAAGGAAAATAGGTTTATAGATTACTTCTGCGCAAATGATGAATTCAGACAAGACAATTCTGAATAATGGGAAATACATTAAACTATCTGGGTCAATGCGTCCAAATGCAAATGCCTGCAACAGAGATTTATTTTTCTTCTATTGAGCTTCCAGATGGCTGATAACCAGTGCCAGAAAGTTCAGACAAAGTTAAGAAAATCCGAACAAAGTAGTTGAAAGTCAAACATATTAACGGTGTGATTTTTTGTGTCGCTCTTCCCAGTCATCTCAATATGGTACCTGTACATTGTTTTGAATAAGAGACTGGATGTGGGTATGCAAAATGCACCAATTGTTTGGACAAATTGATACAAATTGTGTAAGATTACAGCACAAATCCTAAAACGGTTGGAGTGGAGCTATTGCAGAAAGCTTCAGTTTGTTTTCTGTATCAACAGGGTCTCCCCATTACCTTGGCCGTCTCCCAGCGTCCACTGCTCATCATCATCAAAGTGGGAATCTCCCCCAATTCCTGGCCCTGGAGCAAAGGCATGAGCCAAGAGGCCATCTTTGCCGTCGAAGGGGTAACCGTCTCCGTGCTCTGTCGATGGCATCTTTCAACATGAACACTTCCAGACAAATATCACAAGCAATGTTCTTCTTTTTAAACAACTGGTACGAATGTGCAGCTATTAGCTAGCCAGTAAGCAACAAGAGAAGTTAGTTTGAAGAGGAAATACTACAAGTAACATGTGGCATTTGTTTGTTTTCTAAAAGCTCAAAATATTCCAGAGTTTCCCATCCTTTTGAAGTGGCCATGTTTTTGTTTTTTTTGTTCCATTATTATCATTAGATTTCTTCCTGATGGGGTCAGCCATGGCTAGACAGAAGAGATCATGACCCTGTGCGTGAGTATCAAATGGCTGTTTTAGTTGGAATGACCTGTGTGTTCCTAAAATATAGGTTGGCGGTGCGCAGAGTTACTGTAATAACATGTCAACGAGGCAGTTCCTAACTTGGGTTATGACCTAACATGAGCTGAATTTATCCTCTTGGGAGGTGGAAGGCAACTTCACGTAATCACAACGTAGTTACTAGAGTGCTTAAATCTTTGAATTGTAACCTGCGATACCATTTCTTTGCCACATTAATTAAGGCAAGTAAGATTGTAAGCATGCACTCAAGTTTCCCATATCCCCAGACAAGAGATGAAGACAAAGACGGTGAGTGGGACAGTTGCAGTCAGCAGGGTTTTTTGAGGTCACACAAGCACATGTACTATAAAATAAACCTATTTTGTATTGAATATTTAATGAATTTGAGTTGCAGGGTTCTGAAACAACAGAGTTTCACTTGCTCACAGACGCTGACTGTACTGCCCTACAATGTACAAATGACCCGATGATAGTTCAACTGACTAAAGTTGTCTTTTAAGTGCAGCATGTTATAAATACAGTGTCTATATACTGTCTGTTGTCTAAATACATGCCATACCATTGCGGCCAAAGTTAATCATGATGTCAGCCTCTCCGTCCATGATGCGGGTGATTGTGAGTGGGGTGACGTCGCTCCACACTTTGAAGGCTCTGAAGAAAGCATCATTTATCACTTCTTCATCCAGGTCGGGAGTGTATCCGAGGATTCTACAGAGTCAGCAGAGAGTCAGTTTCATTCTTAAACAAGACAAAATATATCATAAAAACAAAAGACGTCTGTGGCTTTGTGAGTGTCATGTTTGGGAAAGAAGAAAAATGTGCAGAAATATCATAAGATCATCATTCTGATCATGGACTAACTAATGAATGATCTGATGATGATGGTTCAGCTACAAACCCTGTCACATGCCTGTCCACACAGTCCCTCTTAAACACAGTCTAAGATCTCTGAGTTGCCGTTGTCTTTGGCTCGCAGTGTCCCTCGTGAACAGACGGGCTGGAATGATCAGGGCACGCACAAACCGCTGATATAAATAAACCGATTCCACATTGTTGTAAACCTCAAACACAACGAAAACAAAAGACCTGACACATACTGTGAAGGAATGCTGGTGTAAGCGAGACGCAAGATGCAAGCGCACAGCCACTTTGTGGGATGGGGGGTGGGGTGGACTGGAGGTTGAGGGGAAGGGGGGGGGTCAGGCGGGGCCAAGCTGTGGTCCATCTCGCAAAGCAAACCGACTCTGGCTTTGTATTTACACTTTTGTGCACTCGTTAAAAAACTGCTTTGGGAATTACATTTCAACCTTAGTGTTGTGGAGTGACTTCGATATAGTCCAATAAGTATGTCTCGTTGTATTATTGGGCAGCGGCTGGGTGGGGTCAAGTCATTTGACCTTTCTCTGCTTGGCAAACGTCATATATGACGTCCTGGTGTAATGCATGCAAAGCATCTCAAATAACTTAAGCTTTCGGCTCAGTTGTAATGTTTTTACCTTTTCTTATTGGACCAAACTGCTTAAAAACTTCCATGATGTCATGGCTTGAGTTTTTCTATTATTCAGGTTTAGAACGAATTGGTAGAATAAAATATAATATATATATAATGTGCAGGATAATGGCCAGTAAATATGTAGGTAAAGTTGATTCCCTGACCTGTAAGTGATGTCTTTCTTCTGCCACAAGGGTTTCCTGTGGAAGAAGTTGTAATTGGCCACATCTGGGACGCCACAGCGGGGCTTTTTCATGATATCCACAGTTTTGGCATCAATCTCTCCGGTTTCTTGCAGATTGAAGAACTTTTGCATTTTCTTCAGGGTGTCCTTGAGCACCATAAGGTTACATCTGTCTTGTGGGCATCCATAGAACTTATTCAGATAGTGCTTAAGGAGAAAAACAGACATGCAAATAGTTGAACTCTCCGGCATTAAGTACGTATACGAAGTGATTGCAATAAATAAATAAACAAATTGAACAACGTACATAACGATTCCCCAACAGTTTAGTTGCATACTTCAGGAGTAAACACTGTTACTGCACATAGACTGACCCACTTAGTGTGAAGAAAAACTTACCAGAGCAACTTCTTTGTCTGTTGTTGGACTGGTATCGTCTCCAGGAAACCTGATAATAGGCGAAGGGGCAGCATACGTTGCTTGAAAGGCGATGAACTGAATCATAAACACTTTGAGAACAATCCGATTACAGCTAAATAACGTCGGAAAGGCCATTTTCCCCCAAGTTTGCCAATATCTATGGGATGGTAAATGCCGTTCGCTCGGAGCTGCGCACTTCTTTTTCCCCGTCAGGTTTTTTTTTTTTTTTTCTTTTTTTTTTTTTTTGCTTCTCCTCCTCGACAGGATTTTTTTTTTTTTTGTTCTCCTCAACGGGACATCCTGCACCTCGGCTCTAGGAACTTTCTCACTTCTGCTTGCACCCGCACTTTTTACCCCGACGGCTTTCTGCGCAGTCTCCAGGTTGAGAAATGGGAGCAGTCTAACGCAGGGATAGTTTATGGATTACTCATAGGGACTTCTCTTAGCTCGGGATTAAGAGGTGATGATTCGGTCCTTTTTAATGCCAATCATCTATTTCCATAATCAGAGCCCGTACACAACGGGCTGTAGATGAAGACTACATGTCCCCCATCATGCTGTATGCTGAACTACAATCAGCACCCCGTAGGCCACGTGTGTCAATATCAACATACACACCGCTGAAGGTAGAGCATTTAGGTTTATGCGCTTTCAGAACCCAGGTTAGTTAGTCAAATAATGGGATTATGTGCAGCTGGAGGGGGGCTGTTTTTGTTGCACTGTGATTGACTTCATATGAATTCATTAATAATAATAGGCCAACGCATGGCTTCACAAGATGTTGTCTCACGCAAACTAATGGATCGTGACCGTCTAGAAGTGGGTGTTGCCTTATGTGCTGCACATCTCTGTATTTTAATGAGGCTGCGTCACTCTTTAGTGCTCCCCCCCCCCCCCCCCCCCCCCCCCCCCCCCTCCCCCCCCCCCCCATCAGTTACTCTATGGTCCAACAGACACGTATGCAAAGTAAGAGATGAACTCCTCTTCGAACTGGACCCATCATCTCGTTTCTTTCACTGGGATTGCATTTTCAACATCATGTCAATTAAATATGAGCTCACTCACTTGGTCTGTAGGGAAACAGACAGCCAGCTGTCGGCAGGCCAAACATCATTTAAAGTGTTACACTGACATCTGGTGGTGGGATGAGAAAGTTCACCTCGGTATCAGTTACTAAAACCACAAACCCGCTGGCGCTGATTTGTCCTTTTACATTTTTTGGGGGGATTTTGCACCATATAGTTTTATGATATAGTAATTTCTAGACTAATTTATTACACCTAAAGGTGCAATACACGAGACTGGGAAGCATTTATGTTGCCTAACAACGAGTCTCAACATGGCGGCAGGCCTGGGCCAACAAATTCGAGGAGGAACTCATGAACACACACAGAAAGAAGGTGAGCGGCTTCATGCTCTGCACACGTAGATATTATATGAAAGTAGTGTTTCGGTGCTATATTAATGCTCTGAATCACGTATGCTGCACATTTAACCCATAAGCATGGGAAATTAAAGGCCACACTGCAGATGAGAAAAAAAGTGTCGTGGCATAAATATGTGGATGGGAAATATTTACAGATGGTACCAAAGTCCAGTGCCCTGGATAGTTTCCAAGAATGCATTGTCATCTTTGCTCATTAGCTCCCATAGGACTTGCTTAACTTTTTGTTTTATATATTTGTTGACATGTATTTCATTAGCTGTAGTATCTCTGTAGTAGGTTGTCTATGCTGTGATACGTTTGAAGATGCAAGGAGCTAAATGTAAATCCGGTTTCAACCACTTATAATAATTTATTGTTTATGTTTTGTTTATTTGTATCATTTTCTTTAATGGTTTTTTCCACTGTACTTCTTACCTGACTGGGTGTGCGGGGGGGTCATTATCATGTGCTGCATGAAACCATGTTGCAGATCACAGACTCATCACAGTCTGAATGTTCCGTGAAATAAGATCTCAATCACTGGCAGGAATTCAGATGAAAAAGCAGGTGGTCACAAAGGAGGTCGGTTGAGGTTTTCAGCAAAGAGCCATCAGTATCGCTGCCCTCTGGTGGCCGACATACGTCGAGCATCTCTCAGCCTGAAGCCCTCGGAGCCAGTCTTCTTTACTGATTTGTAGTCTTTGCTATAGATTAAGGAATTACTTTAACTCTCTTTGACATCTCTTTGTTTCCGTTCTCCTACTGGATTATGCTGAACATCATAAGAGAGCGGACTCTTTAATGGGCTACAGAAAGCTGAAAGACTTTTCTTCTCTCTTTTTTTTTTTTGCAAAGAGATCTGACAGATGGATAGCTCACAAACAGGATTTTGTGGTATATCTAGCAAAGCAATTTCCCTTCCCTTTAGCCAGAGTACAGTTAATTTTTCATAGCCGGGGCTGCTGTTGGTGGTTGCAGAGTGAATTTAACATCCATTTTCCAACAATATCCAGGGCCTGTCACTTTGGAGCAGGAGCTTTATTTCATGCACTGATACATGCTGCCATCTCCTCTAACGGACACACTCCCAGTGATCTCTGGCAGAGCCGGGGAACAGAATGGCTACCTATTAAATGTACATGGGCCTGCCTCTCCAAATAGAAAACGCTGAGATGTGAAAAGTTGAGCCACAGCTACAGTAATTGAATGCCTTTGTGCATATGAATGCATTTTTTGCATGCGAAAGTGGCATAAAGAGATTGAGATGATAAGGTTTGATTTGCATGTAAATTGTTTTTTTGTTTCTTTTGCCCCCCCCCCCGCCGTTGAATGCTTAAACTTCGTCTAGATTGAAGTACCACACAGTGTGTGTGTGTGTGTGTGTGTGTGTTGATGAAATACTGTTGGCTTTTGAAAGAAAGTGTCTTGTTGCCGTTGATTGCAAGTGCATCTCTCCCATTTGTATTTGTGTGTTGCTGAGATGGCTGATTTAAACGCAATCATGGTTGTATGCGATGCTTTACATCAGTAGAGCTGATTTGTACTTCAACGTTTACACCACAGCATATAAATCACACATGTCACCTTGATTACAAACAATTTATTTTGAGTTTGAATGCCTTTTCTGGGATGTCTACATGTGATACGCATGCAACTTAATGCAACGCTGACATGTGCCTGCTCCGGTCCGACACCACACAAACTCATGTCATTAATTATGAGGATGAGTGGCTTCCTCCAGCATGCCAGCATGGCCTCGACTTGCGACTGGGAATGGGACATTCTGGACATGAAGGCCAGGCGTATCATGGCTTTCCAGCTGGCTGTGGATCTTCAGGCCTACTGATTGACCCCAGTCCAGCTGAACAGACCGTAGCCCTGGATGTCACCCTCTTCCCTCACCCCGGTCCACTGGCTCCTGCAAGGACCCAGACAGATTCTCTGATGGGTCATCAAACCAAACTGCCTGTATGGTTGGTTGGCGAGCATCAAGGTCATGAATGACAAATATCACAGTCCCACTGCAACCCCACCCGCTTCTCTCCTCTCACTCCAACTCAGAAAGTATGTAATGTTCAGTGCTGTTCAGTCCTGGCTTGAATACATAGTTAGCCTGGGTGTGTAGTTAATACTGACACTGAGTGGTTTAGAATCAGTCTATTGGCATTGTTTGTTTTATGTGCTTTGCAGGAGTAATTAAGCAATGGTTGCTGAGTAAATGAATGCAGCAACAGCCCTGTCAATAAATCTGTTTCAAGATAACTTAATTTGGCTAAGCACTGTGTTACAGAACACTGTGACACATATTATATCACTCGGCAGGAAACATTCTGATGATGAATTATTGAACGTAAATCCATTATCTTGAACATATTTTATTTATGAATGCACCAAGACACTGGAGGACTTTAACACTGCAGGGTAATTATTGTTCCACATTGTGTCACCACTCTTCCCTCAGATGCAACTGCCAGAGCAAACTGCAATGAATCAAAGAATTGCAAGTTTTGATTGACATTTTGTGTGTGCACAAGGCCCAAAGCGACATTAGCCCAATTGCTTTATTTAATGCTTTTTCCCACATTCTGTTTCTCTTTTAGCACGCCTTGTAAACACTGATGCAATAATGCATACCATTATACAGAGGAGAGGAGATGAGTGTCTCTCGTGGCTCCTCTCCATCTCAATAATAGGTCAACAGCTGTATTTAAAAAATTCATCACATTCTTGGCAGTTGCAAAGGTTAGTCGCGGCGCTCTGAGATGCAATATTGGAAGCTCGGATCAGCAGCAAATCTCGTCGGAGATGAGGAAGAGTTGCCTTTGATGAGTACAGCATGTAAATGATTTGTGTGTGTTTATAGGACACGGGGCTGGCCCTGCCTCACTCCAAGACAGCGGTGTCGGCACCACTCTGTGGCAGAGGCTGGCAACAGCAGATGGAAATAAGCAAGAGAGGGGAGGGCTGACCCCGCTACAGCTCTTCACAGTTTGTACCCTGTTTCTTTTTCCTCTCACAGTATATCTCGGTTTCATTTTTAGATCATTGTTTGATTCTTTTTTTGACTGTTAATTTCTTAATTTCCCTGCCTTGTCTGGTGTATGTTGACAAGTCCACTTACAGTATGTTTACGTATTACAGGGAGTTTGAAGAAGGTATCTGTCACAATATCAGAGATCCTTCGCCCATGAAACATGCTAATGTGGTAGTTTCACGACTTGTGCATAACATTTTCATATTTCTCAAACATCCCCATAACTCTCAGGTCTACTGTGAGCTCTGATGTCAAAACTCAGGACAACTAAACGGCTTGTTTGCTATGTTTCCCGACAGAGGCATCACCAGCCTGTTAGTGTGATCTTTTTTTTCAAGAAATTGAAATATTGATGCCTTTCTCACATCAAAAACAAATTACTCTCAAAGATATCTTGAGGTACGAGGACACACAGATGAAATATGAATGTCTACCATGGATTGCTTTTAGTAATTCTGAAATATTCAAAGAGGTAATTTTGGAGTGCAGAGGCTCTTGCTTGGTTTTCGCATGGTGACACTTGTGAGATACATTTTTCAGAAGGGATTTGATTTGGCCGTCACAGTAAATGGATAGCTTTGATAAGTCGGGGACATTGGTACCTGGATTGTTGGATGAAAATGAAATACTGCATGATGCAAGTGAGTGAAAGGAGTGTTGAAATGCTGCCGTTTGTATGATGCGCTTGACAGTTCAGAGAGCTCTGCCCCCGATGAGCTATTATGTTGTTTGCACATGTCGGCTTCAGAAGCTCCTGTCTGACTAGTCACTTTTAGCATATTAATTAGAAATCTCGACAATAATTATTACTTCACCCCAAGGTTCATGATTCACTGGGAAAATGTATCTGATATGAATTTGTTTCATAATCTGAGGGTCCCACCTCAGCCAGAGTTCATACATTTACACCAGCTTTTTATGCTAATGCTGATTTCTCTCCCTTGGAGTGTAATTAGGAATGAGAAAACAATCAGAAGATAAATAATCGTCTATTAAAAGAGAATGAGAATAGTGTTGAGACCCTGCGGGAAATCAGATTCACGATCATTTCCTTTCACTCATTAAAAGAAGAAGAAGACGACCAGGCCTGGCAACTCCTTTCCATTTCCTTCAGCTTTAGAACTGCCAAGCCTAGTTTTTGGGGAAGATGGTGCACAGTCTGGCGAGGTCTAGAGCAACTTGTCCCTCGGGGTGAGCAGGCTTTCATTCAGGGAACGGGAAACACACCCAGGTAAACAGCTTTAATCTGATGTGAGCGTGCAAACAGACTAACTTGATTTGATGTGTATCTTTCTGCATTCCTACATAACAACAGCACATTTCAACGGCTGGATTTAATTATGACTTGCTTTGACTTTTTTCCTCCTAAATTCAAACATCAGTCACATGTGAAGTGGCTCAAACAAATCCCCACAGTCACCTTCCCGAACCTGCTTCCTGGAAGATAATACAGTAATGCCTTGAAAGCTCAATAGGCCATTCATTATTATGGTTTGGGCCAACCGTCACAAATTCCAGACAAAAGTGAATTTCCTATTCCCTGTCAATAACAAGCTCGATGTCACCTCTGAAGGTGAGGGAGCATGATTCAATAAAGTGTTCTCTTTTTTTTCTCCCTTTGACCCCTGGTCACCTTGTTAGTAAGAGAGAGTTGAGTTGCAGTGCCCTACAGGCTTTTCTAGAACACACCAGACTATCTTGTATCAACCTCTGATAACACAGCTCAACCAAGGATGGAGCTTTTTCCACTGTTGAAAGATATATTTTAGATTCACGCACCTCTTAAAAAGGCCAATAAATGCAGATCTTACTTCCACATAGCACACAATAACCGTAACAAATGTGCTGCTGTTGATTTTCAAACATTTGTATGCTTCCGTATGGCTTATCTAACCATGAGTCCAGTGTCTAGACCATATGCATGAAAACAGCTTTGTTGTGTAATGAGCCAGTGTTCTGGCCCTGGAAGCTGTGCCTCCTCCTATTGCTGCTACCTGTGATCTGAGTCTTGTCGGGCCGTGTCTGCAGCCCATAGGCCTCCTGTGTTTTAAGTGCCGGATAGCATGCACGTCTCCATGGTGCATGTTTGCAGGAAATTGAAAAAGACCTTTTTCAGGAAGCTGAGGCCCACTGGTCATTGGGGAGCTGTGATCGTGCTGCTCCAAATTACCATATCACCTTTCTCTATTCATCCTGGTAAACAAAGTCAGACGTCTGATGGGTCACACTCATGCAACGGCCTCTTTTGATTTAACGCGTTAAAAAAGGAGTGTATTTATTTATTTATTGTCTTATTTACATATCTTCCCGAGTGCATTGTGTTTGCAGCATTGCAATGTGACGAGAAATGAATCAATGCACAAGGTTGCGCTGTTGCTATTGCTATGCAAGCAAGATAGATGGCTTACATTTAATTTATATAATATTCCCCGTAGAATCATTTTTATTACGGGGGATCTTGGTAGGAATATTTGGCCTATAAAGAAATTAACTTTGTCTCTTTGCTAAGTACACCAATGCATCAAGCCATTATCTCTATGATAGATGAATCATATTTTATATTGTGCAAGACAAATGTATTCATACTGCATATTTTTCTAATTTTTCCTGTCCGACCATCTGTGTGTGTTACGTCTTACCAAGATTAATCCGCTGATCCTATTGGGAAAGAGGGCAGGTATTTCCCCCTCACACACAGTAGTAAGTAGGAGCTGATATCAAAGGATAATCCACCCCATCATATTTTAGATCTTTGTAATGTATCAGGGACAGTGATTTCCACAACTGGGCCATATTGAGACCTGATTTATTCTGTATTATTATTTCATTTGTGTGTGTGTGTGTGTGTGTGTGTGTGTGTGTGTTAAGACTACGCAAATAGGGACAGTACGCAGCCAGAGAAGCCATATGTGGAGCACCGTGAATATCATTGACATATGAAATATGACTTTGTGTCCTTGGATCAGTGTTTTAAATCATTTAAGCAGAATGACCCTTGACTGGATTAGAGAGAGGAGGGTGAACCGGGGGGAGAGACACAGGGCAAAGGTTGCCCTCCGACATGGTCACTGTTGACCCATATTCTATCTATCCTCAGCTACAAAGATCCGTTGGTTATTTTTCCAGGGAATTGCAGCATTTGATCTCACCTACACCTCCTTTTTTTACTTAAGTGGCCCTGGGTGAGGTGTGATTGAAGTCAGACGATGATTTACAAAGACAACACTCACCGAGCACGCTGTTCGGCCTGTTACAACCACTGTCTTACATGTGCCCTCCTAAATTCACTTATGTACAACACTTGTGTTTCCCAAGGCGTTAGACAGGACATGTGGATGCACAGGCAGATTACAAACTAGTGTTAATGATCGACCTGTCAGGCTGAATCTGTAATACTTAATCTCCCGGTCCTGCTGTACATGATCAAAGCAATGCAAATGCTGTGGGGTATTGATTTCTACAGCATCTCCGCTCTTGCACTTAAAGTACAGCTACCCACATTTTCCATCCACCTATCTAACCCTATAACTACTGTCACTTGAACAACCTGGAACAACCAAGCTGGTTTTTTTAAATGTTTTAGTTCACGTTGAAAGATGTTTTTCCATGGTGTTTTTGTAAAATGTAAGTAATGGTATATTATGTTATGTTATTCTGTAAGTATACCTTCAGCTAAGAATGTCTTTAGTATGCTTTGCAAAATCAAGTATTTAAATCCGTATATCCCATTGCAAATATGAAACATGTCAATTGAAGATCAGGGGATTAAAGAGGATACAGCTGAAACAGATGGTTCTCTATGATGTGTCCTAAATGCTAATCCTGTCAACCTTTTACACTATGACATATTGTGAAAGTTATATTCTGCGTGATGTTGAGTGTCATCTCCGTACTCTCTGAAACCATGTCCTTACAAATGATCGGCTGTCCCCAAAAAAACAGGACATTATAGAGAGTGAACAGTAATTGATGCTGTTTTGATCAAGAAGTCTGTCCGAATTTGGTTAAACTCTTGTTGCTGCTCATGAGGAATGTGACTGGACAGCGGTGAAACCAATTTAACGTCCCATTCTTGAAATGTGAGCAGCCACAGTGAACTCTCTGTCACAATGAAACATGGTGATTAAGACAGCCAGTGGGAGATGAAAATGAATTCCCTCAGCTCTGAAGAGGTGTTGTATGGAATTGTCACAGGTCACCCTTCAGGCGTCTGGCTCTTGCAAAGTAATTCATCCAATGCATTATCCCAATAATGATAAATTTCAAGCATTATCAATTGGGATGTTTCCTCACACAAGACTTTAAATGATATTTAGGTAAAAGGTCCAAGTATCATTAGCCTTTTGTTATATTCCTCACATGCTGCTGTTGCAGACTTGGGATTCTGTTTAATCTCCAAAAGCAATTTGTGACATAGACTGAGTGAAATATTGGAAGACCTTTTTTCTTATAAATTATGCATAATTTAAACAGTTACCATATTTGTTTTCTTTAACCATTTTTCATTTCTTTCTATTTTTAACGATAGTTTAAATTACATTAAAAATGAATAGTCGTGCTTCATGCACTCCTTCCGCTTGCTATAACAGATGTTTTAATTTGTGTGCCACTCGGGGGCAGCAGACTCTAGCTGTGAACACCCAAACATCTTAATATCACTTTCAATTTATTTTCTTTTACCATTTTCATGTATTTCTTTATTTGTATATAGTTAAAATGACAATACAAATGTATAGTAATGCTGAACTCTTTCAGCCTGCTATAACAGTTTTGTTTTTTTCTCTTTTTGGGCCACTCGGGGGCAGCAGAATGTAACTGTGAACACCTTGACATATTAAAATCACCTTTTAAATTGATACGGCAAAGAGTTGCTTATTTACACATCGAGCAGATTCTTTTGGATCTCTTGTTTTCGTCAAGTTGGCCAAAGTTATTCAAATGTTCGCTCTTTTTAAGAGTTTTTTGTTTGGTTTCAACCAATTGATATAGTGTTCTTTAGCTGCTAAATGTATGCTCCACTATGTTCACCAGCTAGTGGATACATTTGTCTGTCTACTGTGCTGGACAGGTAGCGTATAGTAGGCTTTTAGAGGTTTATTGCTTAAAGCAAACTGTCATGCAGCTGAATATTATGCAGAGTTGAGTAATGATTATCTGTGGTTTCTTCACTTTGAGGAGGTCCTCCAAAAGTATTGATTTTAGCTGCTTTAATTTGACATCATCCAAGTCTTCAAACTAAGTCAAAAGTCATATGTTACACTTACTATAGCAACATAAAAGCTTGGCATTTTCAAAAGCATTACTATAGCTATAACCTTGGAAAAATATTATCATAGAAAATGTGTCAGACTGAATCTTGCCTTTAGCACATTTCTACTGATACAGAAAAAGCTAATCAATAGATTATTTTTGTATGCAGCAAAGTAAGGTAAGAAAGAGAATGCAGCATACATTGATCCAGTTGTTCATCCTTTTCATCACACTTAAATAGAGGTATGCACTAAAATGTCTTACGTTTTGACTGTTATCACTTTGATAATGCATCATCTCCAAAGAATACATGGATACAAACGTAAAGTACTATTCTAACATGGTAGATGTCCCTTTTATACCAGCAATCTTCATTTCAACAACAGAGTATCTGTGAAATGCAGTAATGTGCTGATTTATTGTATTATATTTGCAAACTATCAAAATATTTTTGTTTAACCTATTTTAGCTGCAGGTTGATCATATTCTACTTGTAGAGTCGGTTAAAACAAAAACAGCAAAGAATGTTGCTGACTAAAAGCACATATCATGTGACATTGCTGTTTATTGGTCCCGTATGATTATTGGCCTTCTCAGCAATGCTGTCTGCTCAACTCACACGCAAATAGTGGCTGTGCTTGTGTGTGGATGGCACCCTTCAGTTTTCTAATTGATGACTACTGGGTGCTGTCCGACGGAAGCAGTCTGCTGGCAAACACACGGGAGGAAACCACTGCCAAGACAGCTTATCTGTCAGATTGCTCTTTGAACTTCAAGCTTATGAGCTGCTGACAAACTCAGACTCTGCATGGCGGCGTACTGCAGTGCCCCTTGCCTTCCTTCCTCTACTCGATCCCTGAGACCTTGTGGAATTTACAAAGTCAACATAAGAGTCTGAAGAAGGGAAATATCCTGCTGTTTTTCCCTCACAAGTGTGTGCAATCTTTGGCGCACTGTGATTCCGACTTAACTCTAAATGGAAACAGTGTTGTTTCTTTTCTTTCACGCCACCACCTCGCAGCAGAACAGCGTGTCAGACCACTTTCCTCTGGATAATTTCAGACATAAGAGGCCCGTTTCAGCCTTCTTTAGCCCCCCTTTGCCCGCACGGCCTGGCCTTAATTAGGCCGACTTATTGGTTGCACATGGTCAAAGTGGACTGTGTGTTATCCTCACGCGAAAGGTGCTGAGGAAATTGCTGAGTCTTCTGTCATAAGACAAGTCCTGAAGGCGATTTCCTTGGCGTGCTTTGCACGCGTGGCCTGGCGTCAGCCCGGTGGCAAGGGGAATAATGAGGCTTAGAGTGAGCGGGGCCCTAAACCTGGCAGCTCCTCATGCCTCACAGAAAACTGATATCTAGAGTGGACCGGACATGGTGCCCTGAGGGATCTCTGATGCCGCCCTATGGGAGATTAGCTTTGCTACTCTTCGCCTTGTATGCTTCCTTTCTTAATTCACTAAACTAATAGTGTACTCACACACATCAAGGAGAGAAAAAAAGATTAAATAATCAAAGAAAGTGGCTTCTTGTAAAATTGGATGGAGTGGGGTAATTCATTTGATTGATAATGTGTACAAAAAACCCATCACAGGCCTGGTGATAGAATTAAACATACACTGTAATGAATTGCTGTGAATTTACCGTGTATTTACAACAGTATCTTACAGTAGTTCAACATAACTGTAACATAAAGGTAAATAATTATCCTTCACATGTAAATTAACACTTAATGCCATCATTTAACCGTAGCGGCAGATAACTGCATAATACAGTATTTTCTGTTAAGTGGTTGAACTTTCACTATCCATCCACATTGTACAGTAAAGTTACATTTACCACCAGAAATTTACAGTGTCCAGAATTATATTGGCTTTATGATTATTGTAAATCTCAGATAATGTTTGATTTGATTTCATTACATCCAGTTGCTAAAATTGGCGAAGCAAGCGCTGTAGTAACGTTAGCCAGCTAACTGCATATTCAGCAAAGTTATTTGCCAATTACAGTGTGACGATGTAACGTTAGATACCAATTGTGTTTAGGACTCGAGAACTGGAGTATGTCTCTAAGATAATGAAGGGAGGCAGTTCTCTAACTGTCTGTGCTCTCTTCCTCCGTCTCTTCTCTTTCTACTTGACACTGTCATGTAGTTCATGCAGTTCACATTTACATAAAATGTGTGTAATTATTTATTTATTTATTCTAAATATACAGTACCTCTTCAGTTTTGGAATACAAACGTCAACATATTATTTGTCTCACAAAGTGAGCTGTATAAATGATTGAGGACAAGTAATAAACTCCAGCAATATTGTATTCTATATGAATTATTGTGTTTTCAACTTTTTTGTTGTTTTGGGGGTATCAAATGCAAAAGTAGCAGATTTTGTACTGTAAAACCCTGTTATTCTACTCACTTTAATTTAATATACTGTAAGATACTGTTAAAATATATTATGTATAGCTGTACAGGTAAATAGGCCCCAAATAATACAGTCCCTCTGACATTTTCATTAATATGTGTCTACTTGCAGGAATGCAGAATTTTGGCTTTCATCTTGAATTGATACATAAAAGATATGGGTCAAAAGGTAAGTTTATTTATTTATATATATATATATATATATATATATATATATATATATATATATATATATATATATATATAAAATGTGATCCATGCTTCATGACATTGTGTGATGAACATAACAAGGCACAGATTTCAACAGACATGCATACACATACACATGCTCTATTATTATGTGTTTCTATGTCTTTCTATGTGTGTGCTCTTGTGTCCTTGGTGAAGATGAAAAGTTTTTTGGACTTGTAACCCCTCTTCCCCTGCCGGTAATCACCCCAGAGCCCTGTAATCCCTGGCGCATGCAGATGCCGCCGGGGGAATATTACTGTTCATAATATTAATCTGCTCTCAAATTCCTTTCTGTTACCAAGATGAGGGCCCTCGTGCACCATGTTCTTATGGGTATTAAGTGTGCTACAAGAGATTCATCGAGAGGTAGATTCTGACTCGTCAGGGATCAAGCCCAGCCTGAGGTCGTATCGCTGCTTTAAGGAACACCCGCAAGCACGCAAAACCCATCTCCATATTCTCATAAACAGCCTGACATGAAAGACGCTGTGCCACAGCAGGGACTCAAATCCACACCCAGCCCACATGAATCATGTCAGCCTGATCCAGAGGAGGGTTAAAGCCTCTTTAAGGTGCTCGGTCCCTGGCTGTGATACCTGACTTAGCAGCAGGTAAACCCCCGTGCCACAGGGCTGAGGAGAGCAGCATTGTCTGCATCTGCTGATCAAAGGCACGGCAGCGCACCGCCACCGCACACTTCTCAAACCAATACATAGAAATTAAAAGGAACCCGCCAGATGGATTTGAACTCTTTTCCCATTCAGCCGCTGTTCATCATCCTGTACCTGAAATTTGGCATTGTAACATTTGTCGTACACAGCTTAGCGCCAGGGTGGATTTGTGGCTTTTCAAAGGGTCTAAGTACAACAGTGTAATCATACTAAGCCTCTGGGAATTTATTATTAAAATAATGCAAGGCTAATGACCACAATTATTTTAATTATAGAGTAGCTGTCTTTGAGGTGTGGAGACACAAAGTATTTAGCTAATATGAGCTATTAGGCCCTCTGATGACCCTTTTCCCAATTGACAAATTTCTCAGCTTTAGTCATTTTTATGCTGATGATATACAGCATCACACAAGACCTACTCGAGTTCAGGGGTTAAGAAGCCAGTCTTGCAGATAAAAGCCTCGCCCTGTCCTTAACTGGCGCTCTGTATTTATTAGTTAATGTTTTTTTTTTTCCCCCTCGGCCTCATGACTTGTGCATGTACTTGCCTGAGATGTCTGAGCGGGTGTGGAATTGGATGCAGTCCACTGTGTCACTGGGAGTATTTATGCAATCAGGAAGCGAGCAGGCAGGTGTGCAGTGGTGCCAGTGGCGTGTGAAATCTGTCGGCAGGATTGACACTTGGATGACGGATACCTGTAAAATACATTCACCCCTCTGAGAAGGGAAGGATTATTTGTCTAGTGTTACACAAAACACTCAGCGACACTACTGGGGGATTCCCCCCCCCCCCCCCCCCCCCCCATGGTATAAGAAGAAACCCTGTTTGAAGTTGGGCTGAGGTAAAATGAGGAGAGAGGCCTTCGCTGCAACATTCAGATCATTTTGATGTCTGGGAAATACACATTCAATTATAAAGGCAGCGCTGCATGTAAAGCTGTTTGTTCAGTTCCCTGAGCAACAGCCAAACTGAGAACTTGTAATGGAAAGTCGGTCTCTTGAAACAGTGAGCATTTACATGCCAGGTGTTTGTGTTCTGCCTTCACACAGGAGATTGGATGGAAATCTACATTATTTCCACATTATGTGTCTCCATGTCTGATCTTGTAGAGAGGAACAAAGAAAGATGGTGGAATTTGTAATGCAGCATATTGATCGGTGTTAGCTGGTGTCTCTGTATCGTTCTCCTGTAAGTGGTGTGGCGTGTTATGACCCTTAGCTTCCCTCTACAGGGGTATTAGTCACCATTAGCTGTTCTAAGGTCACCTTGCAATGAGCGGACCGTCCCTGTGGAGGTGACACTGTCAGAGTGTCACTTGGCGTATGTAGACTTGTATCTTAACCTTGACCAAAGAAAATGTGTTTTCCTGTAGTTAAAGATTTCCAATGGGGCCCAAGGCTATGAAGCCGTAGGGATTTTACTTTCCAACCCCCTCTGCTTATCCTGCTGCCTACCCTGTTAGTTATCAGTATAAATGCAGACCACCAGTCATGCATTAAGTGCATAATTATTCCATTTCCAAGATAAATCTGGTGTATAGTGTCATATCCATCATGGCTGTCACCTCCTACATGGAGAGTAGGGCACTAAATGAAAGCCTTTTTGCTCATATGCACTTCTATATAGTCATCAATTTTGAGCAGTCTATTCATTGTTTGGTTTGACAGACGTGAGCTAATAATGAATGATCAAGCAATGTCCCTCAAACAAGAATAGCCAGCATAAGCATACATAGGCACTAAGGTAGGTATGGAGGGTGTCATTCCACAGCACAGACAAAGGCTACAGTAGACAGTCAATCCTCTTCTGCATTACCCCTTATTTTGTCATGGTTGTTCTTCTGGCAATGGGGACGATGTCAACTAATTTGTAGCGATCAATATTTGTGAGTATGTCTGATCAAGAGGAAGACCAATATACAAGTGTTAACAAAGGGCCTAGGCCATACCAACGCGGGTTTACAGCTTGTATACACTGGGATATGATGTGAAAACAGTGGTTCAGTCCTCAGATGGTGCCCAGAGAGGAGCTCTGATCCTTGTCCCCGCCTTGTTTCACAATGAATAACATTGCTTGTCCACTCAGGACGGACATGGAAAAGAGATTTAGGCCTTGACCACGAGATGATGTTTATTTTTTTCCTTTTATTACGTGTTATTCCGTTTAACATGGGATTAGGCGTGTTTCTGCTGATATAAAGCTGAAGTAAGGCTTCTGGGCTGATTGGAAGCAAAGCAGGTTATGTTGTGTACATAATGAGAATATTTGGGCAATATTGGGGTTATTTTGAAAGGCTTAGTTGAGGACAGCAATCCCAAAACCTTTGCTTTCCCACGAGGTTGTTTGAAGACATGCTACACAGTGCCATCAATTGAGTATAAAATAAATACTGCCTTCAAAGTAAGCTGTGTAAGTGTTACAAACTGCAATGGCATTATCTATATTTTTTTCATTAAAATTGGAAAACATTTTACTTGCTATGATTGAACAACATCATGCTGAATACATCACCATGTGGCCCATCTGATATATCAAATCTGGCACTCTTTTTTCGCTGATATTAGCCTTTCACAAAAGATGCATTAGAAATGTGTCCAGCATCGTTGAAGGGGATGTATGTGCTATGTATTATGGGTATTAGTTTATAATAATGTTGGCTACCCTACAGAATCTCACAATAGATAGTCCAAATGCAGCTTTAGGCTCCCCAAACTGCAATGTGTAGATATGTCATGGGTTACATGCTTGGCTGCCCCTGTTGCATTTACAGTAATTGATTCTTTTCAATGATTTTAAAATGCAGAGGCCCCTGCTGGCATTGCATGTTTAAAGAGAGTGCAGGCATGTCACGCATGGCTTACTTCCACAGATATGCTGCTTTTTTGTAATCCAATCCGGCCTCTCTGCACCTAACCAAGGTGATTAACTCCCTGGGACACAAGTGCTGCTGGACTTTCTCCCCTGTATTATGCCCAGTGACTGACTTTCTCCATGTAATCTCATGCACATTCGCATACTCTCATTTTTTATCTGATTTGGCTTTGAAAATATGGATGGTATGGATTCGTGTTCATTTTCTTTTTCTGGTTGACTGACAGAAACTCTGGTGTCCAAAGACCAGATGCATTAACTCCATATTTTGTTAAAACTGTTTCTTCATGTTCACTTTAAAATATATATATATATATATATATATATATATATATATATATATATATATATATATATATATATATATATATATATATATATTGCCAAATCATTTCTGTTATAACAGCTTTTTAAATGTGCAAAACAAAACTATAGCGTACAACTTCAAGGCTGCTTTAACCCCACTCTGTTTTGGTCATCTCGAGGCTATACATATAACCCACAGTTGCCCGTATTGCACTCAGAGAAACAGCCAAGAAGGTCACTCAAGTAAACGATCTATATCAAGTGATAGCTGGATGGTGAAAAAGAAACTGCTAGCCTGAACACTAAATCTATTTACTGAGAGCATCGGCTAGCCTTAAAACTTAAATGTACTCACTGATTACTGAAATGTATCAGTTTCTTTTTGATCAATTTGGATGAACCGACATTGTGGTAATTCACTGAAAACTAACTAAATGAGGCAGTAGATAAAGGTGCATCATATGAGCCGGCCGCTTGCAGCTTTGAGACGTGTCACAGCTTTAAACTTCTGTTTTTTTCAGTTGATTTAAGCTTAACTTTTAAATCACACATTGAAATGTATGAAATTGTATTAGTTTAGTTGCCTACAATTATTTCAAAAGACATTTCCACATGTGCTTAAAATACTGCTGTCAAAAGGACCTCGCCCACATCATACTGTATTCAAAAAATCAGCCTGTGAATTTTTTGATAAACACATCGTCGACCAACCAGTGAAATAATGCACACACAATGCAAAAAAAAAAAAAAAAGGACGGATCAAATTCGCTTCAGCTCTGCTGTACACAGCCTTTATCTGTATTGTGCTGGTAAACAACAGAGAAGTTATTTTAGAAATGAAGCAATTAAGCAGATCCAAAATGAACACAACCCCCTTGTAAACCAGCACATGGCGATGTCATTTGCATGCCTTTGAATAACTAATCTCTGAGGGGAGTTCCTTCAGATGGAATTCTCAATGCCATGCGCTCTTTGTTTTAAACACAGCAAACAAACAAACAAAAGCATCCTGGGTCCAGAGTTACTTTCACCCCCCCCCCCCCCCCCCCACACACACACACACACACACACACACACACACACACAGCCTCTCTCCGTATCCCTCTGTCTCTGCTGTCAGATGACCTACAGCTGACTGACAGTGACTGCAAAGGCCATCACTCACCGCCAGCTTAAAAAAATAAAATAAAAGGACGTCGGGGGTGGGGGTACCCTCTTATTAGATAAACAGAGCGAGAGAGTGAAAAAAAAAAAAAAAAGAAAAGAAAATAGCATCCCAAGTTGAGTGTAGTTTTTTTTTTTTTGTGGTCTTAATTAGAATCACCATTCATCATGGTCACAACATTTCTATTCATCCAGCTGATTGGGGACATGACAAATGAATGTGGGAATAAACGGAGTGTCAGGCCGGGAAGGGAGATGGATGTTCTCTCAGCAGGGAGGAGCGGGAGAAGTACAGTTAACGCTGGCAAGTGGCCAGAGCTTCTGGGCATCATGTCTCTCCCAGAGGCCATAAGCAGGAGCACTTTCCCTCTTTGGGACCCCTGTCACCCTTCCCTTCCCTATTTATTAGGAAATTAACAACATGTCACCCTGGTACACAGTCAAACCCCCCCACCACCTGCCCCGAATCTCCAAACTCACCTCCGTGACCCGAAGTATCTGGATGTCAATCAAAGAAAAGATTTAATTTGTGCAGCCGGGCTGTGCTTCCTTGAAGCGACTCCTCTTCGCGACTGATGTTGCGATGTAGAACGGATGTACGGCGAATGTTAAGAGTTGTACTAGTTGTTGTCTGGATGTAATTATAAAACAGGAACACTGAACATTAGCTGAGCCCTTACAGTGAATAGATTAAATAGACAGTTTAGCACAATGCGCTGCTTTATTCTGCGCCACTGTGTTCTTGGCAGGAGCCGCAGGGCCACTGTGCCCGTTGATGTGTAAAGCTGAGCGAGCAGCGCAAAGGGTGGCTGAGTTCAGACGGAATTAGACACCATTAGAAAGTGTTTGACTGACACACTGTAAGCCCCTTCTTCTATACTGACATTATTAGCAAACTCACTTTGATCCTATTATACAGCAGACAATTGTTATTCTAGAAATGAAGAAAAAAATAATAGTGTTATAAAGATTAATGCACCCCTACACCTCATTTTTCCATCCGCCCACTTTTGCATAGACCCGGCTCTCATATAAATTTGAATTGGTTTTTCAATTATTAGAGTGCCTCAGCTCTCTCTGGCTAAACAAAGAATTTCCATCGGATCCATTGAGATGAAGTTAGATTATGCATTACCGCAATATCCAATTTAATAACTCAGATTTTCCTTTATTGTTTTTTCTGTTTGCATTGTATTCCTTTAAACGACTTAACCAGGCGGGATGGCGGGCTGGCGTCGACAGGACTTCTGCAGTTTCTCCTGACAAAGACCGACACGGGGCTCACATCAGTGACTGAGAGCGTGAATAAATACAGGCCGTCTTCAGTGAAGATGACAAAAAGTTGAATTCATGGTTCAGCTGACTTAGTGGAGCAGAATGAAAGTGATTAAATGAATTACAGAGTAAATCAATATCTGTCTCAACTCAAATAGCTTCAAAAATAAGTGATCGTAGTTTGTCAGTTTAACTTCTACTCATCATATTTTAATCAGACTTCATTTTAGAGCTTGCTCTTCTTAATCTGTCACTATTTAAATATTTAATTGTTTGTTTGAAATATCGTGAGTTCATATACCGTATATATATTTAAGTGTTTGGTAATATACGCTGCACGTGTTTATAATATATTATATACCTGTTTCTTGAAATGACAAGTGGTGAATCTTTTGCACAAGACGATCTCACGGCTCCACTTTTCTCAAAGCGAGCACGTCGTTGGTGTCATATCAAATTTGAAGAATTATATTGATTGAGCTGCATAAGCAACCTGCAGAAGAAGTCACATTCACTGTCACATTCAGACGCTTTAGTTTGGAAACAAAGAGAGTGGAAAAGGGGATTGTGATCGCAGCTCCGTGGCATATTGGAACAAAAGCCCAACCTGAATGATTTATCTTTTCCCCTCTTTGAAGCAGAGAAATGCTGTCTCCCCACTGCCTCTGTTTGAGCTGCGCTGGTGGAGTACCTGGGGAGGGCAGCGCCACGCAAGACAGTCGTCTGTGAAGCTCTTGTCCCCATATTTAGTCTATGCAGAGAGACAGTGCATACAAAAGGGAAAGGGAGTACAACGGTTCTGGCCTGAGGCTATCTTATGTAGGGCTCTCTGTAGGTTGAACAAAGTGCGTGAGACATTTTTTGAAACACAGATGCATTTTGTTACAGAAGAAAAGAATAGATGAGAGGTAATGGCAACTCGTGAAAATTAAAAACAGGAACGCTCTGATGCATACCATGTTTCAGCAAGATCCCCGGGTGATTACATCCTATTGAAATATCCAACACTAAGGCTTGCTCCTGCTTGCCAGTATTACAGCCGAGAGGCAGTGTTAAATAAGGCCATTTGGTACAAATCTGTCACTTGACACCCCCTCTGGTACCTTGCAATGCATGATGTACTTGAAGAGCTCTTGAACTCTTGGGTGCCCTGTAAGCCTGATTGAATGCAGGTCTGAAGTTTATTTATTTATTTACGCATTTTTGACAAATATCTGATTTCCTTTATTTATACCATAGATACGATATTCTGAAGACATCTGTTATGTTATTAATTTCACATAAATCTTAAGCTCCTCAATGCTTGAAATGAGGCTTCACTCAAGCTGAATTAATGAAACATGATTGTAAGTCCCTCACGTGGAAGATGCTGTCATACAATATTGAGTTGCTTATAATCACTGTGTAATCTCACTGTCTGCCAGGGGAGGGCGGTGCAAAAGCCCCCCCCCCCCCCCCCCCCCCCCCCCCCCCCCGGAAAACAATGTTTTGAGGAGATCAGAAGCCTTTGCCTGTATCTTGCAGGATGAAAAGGCAGGGAGACTGCAGCGAGGGAGGAAAAATGACTCATTGGTCGTCAGCGGAGAAGAAGTGCAGATTTATTGCCGTGTACCCAAACGCTGTGATATGTGCTAATTGTCGAGATCAGAGAGACGTATGTTTGCTTGAACTTAGGTAATTGTGCGTGTTAGTGCCTGGCAGTGCACAGAGAGACACTCAAGGCCTCATATGTGAAACAGAGTTGAGGACGCCCACTGCCATGACTGACAGCATCACTAACTCTCAAGCTGGCAGGTGAAAGACCCGTGGGTGCAAGCCACAGACGGGACTCACCATGAGTGAAAGCTGTGGTGGGTCCTTGCTTGCATGAATGATAAAATTGAAAAGCAAAAACTGAAAGGTGTGTGTGTGTGTGTGTGCGTGTCGTTTTTTTTCCCT
The DNA here is from genome assembly GCF_009769545.1 of Cyclopterus lumpus. Lineage (NCBI taxonomy): Eukaryota > Metazoa > Chordata > Actinopteri > Perciformes > Cyclopteridae > Cyclopterus > Cyclopterus lumpus. The sequence continues at coordinate 21,882,611 of NC_046968.1, forward strand.
CCATCTTAACTGTTATTTTGCGTGTGCTGCGTTTTATCCGCTTGTGCAAACGCTGCTGGGGCTGGATGCCTTGCGCTGAAGGTCTCAGGTGTTTTTGATGTGTTTTAATGTCAGCGGCATGTAAAGCGACAGCCATAGCACTTCATCAGACAGACAGCCCCGGTTGCCAGGGGTCACGGCACACAGGATGGCTGTGCTCACACGAGGCCGCTCTTGTCGCCCCTGTGTAGCGCTTGTCACACCTCCACGACGGTGTCATTGCATTACTTGGCAAAGCTTGTTACACACCTGCCCTGCGACGGACGAGTCTCCAAAATAGAGTCATTTTGTAAATCGTAAAACCCGGCACATGGCACATGGCATTCAATCTGCGTTGATGTCCAGTGACGTACAATGAACTTCATCAGTCAAGGGAACGCCGGGCTTTATCTGCCATCTCCATACACCACCGCTGCTCCAACCCAGCCTAATTATTTTTTATGCAAAGCAACACAAGAGGAGCGAGTGACACAAAAACACAGTTGAAATTGGGATAGACCTCATCATTGTTTGGCTGCGCCCACGACTTAATTAAGATTCGCAAGGAGCCTGGCTCCTTTGTTCCCTCTGTATTGCAGCATTGTTCATCAGAAGTGAGCAGGAGTACAAATAATCGAGTGCAAACACTTCCTCCGGTGAAGCTAGCCCTTTCTCTAGAGGTTTACCCTACTTTACTTTTCAAACTGACAGAAATGGGTTGTCTCAAATCTGCCACGGCATCACTTCATTAAAGAAGTAGCCTGCTTTAAAACAAACAAACAATACACCCACCCACCCCCAGTCCCATAACCCCCCCCCCCACACACACACACAGACAGGCACATGCACACTTGCCACCCAACCCATCCAAAATGTGTCACATCCCCGGCAATCTGTAATTTTGGACTCAAGGGGTTAATTGCCTGCCATGGCATCAAAGGAGAGTTTTGATGTGCTTTTTGAGGGATGTCTTTAGCCAAGTTCGGGAGTCGAAGGGAGAGAGGAGTGGAAAGGGGGAGGGAGGGCTGTGGTGAGAGCAGACGGAGAGGAGGGCACATGAGATTTCACTCGCGGCGTAGCAGCGCAGGCGTCTCCTCAGGTAATCCTGCCTCTCAAAGGCATTATTGAATTTTCTTGTTTTCTTCTTCTCTTTGTCAAGGCAGGGAGGAGAGAGTGTGTGCGGAGGGAGAATAGTGTGTGTGTGTGTGGGGGGGGGGGGGGGGGGGGGGTTAAACAGAGTGAGCCTGACTTCTGAAGGGTCTGCAGTGGGTGCTTGATTCTCATTCACCTCTGCAGATCCATGTCAAAACACAGCCAGACCTTTTAAAGCGCCTGGCTTTGAAGTATGAGGAGAGCCTCAAATCCAAGCTCTCCGCCACATATGCCCAGTCTGAAAAATTAGCAGCCATGTGCGTCTCCCTGCCCCTTTGAAGTTCCACCGACCACTCCTCTCTCCATGTTCTAACAGAGAAATCAGAAGGTATGCAGCCTGACTCCCAGATTAAGGATAGTGATCATGCTGTATGGCAAAGTGTCTCTTCTCTGGCTTTTCTTCAGTCAGACCATATAAAACCTCTACCTTGTTAACACTGTTTACCTAACTCTTCAGAAAAGCTCTGCAGAGTTGCAACAACGAGTAAGACAGTCAGTTGTGACAAAACCTCCCTGTGATCTGCCTGACAGGATCTAAAGAGGTGCCTGAGAATCAAACCAGCAGCTGCACTCATCTGAGACATTAACCAATTTTCTTTTCTCTACCTGACAGACATATATTTGTTGTTTGTGAGCAGCAAATACAAATGAGTTATGATTAATCTGCCTGTTATAAGGTCACTTCATATTGAATCAAATGTGCAACACGAGGGCAGCATTAAAGGACAGAGCATTTGCCCTGAGGCCCATTAGTGGGGAAAAAAAAAAGAGCAAGGGTGTAAAGAGACTGGAGAAAGCTCCCATAAGCTGTAAAAATGAAAAGAGTGTGTGCAAAAATCATAGAAAAGTCCTCAATATTTCTAGTTATCACTTTTGGCTAACCTACTTTGTAAAGAGCGATAATGAAAATAATTTGCATTCTCTCGACACAATGCAGCCCTCCTCTTGCAGGGAAGAGGGGACTTTGGGGGGACTCATCAAGAGAGGAATATTAACCACACAATGTGCCGATGCTGCTTATCCCATTGTAATCTGACCTGATTGGAAGGGTTTGATTAAAAGCGAAGGGGGCCACACGCCTCCTAATCCCTGCTGAGCAACGCTCCGTGACCCCAGCTAACCTCCTCAAATGCCATACGGCCCCCCTCCTGTCAAGACGGCTCAATGCACGGTACCAGACGGTGGAGTGTGCTGTGCAGGAGTTTAGGGCCTCTAATCCCCAAGCTTGTCTTGTCCCTTTCTCCTCTTATCCTCATCAATGAGACTTTCTCTCCTCACAAGAAGATTTGGAAGATGACTACTATTTTGGTGCTGGCAAGTGAAATAGCCCCGAGGGGTTGTGTAAACATTGTGGCTTAGTGCTAACCGTCATAAGAGAGGCTTCGAGACTAGTCTCCATACTTCTGAGGCAAGCAAATCCGCATCTTGTTATGAGGGAATTGGCTGTGCTAAAGCCTTGCTTAGTGACACATCTTGTTGTCAGAGGGTTTGTCTAAACAGGTATCACAGCTGTAAGCTGTCGTATCACTGTGCATCATCTGCATCCTCTGAACTTACTGTCATCGCATCATCAACCCCAGTTCATGAGGAAGCACAAGTATCGGGGATTTCAGTGAGAAACATCATTTTAGTGCCAGTATCGCAGGAATACCATCTGGGCGCGAATGCACCTGTGTGTGTGTGTGTGTGTGTACAAGCACATGTCATTTAGCCAAACTCCCATCCTCAAGAGCATCTTTAAGGTGCCTCGTTTGCAGTGAGTGTCGGAAGTCATCTCTAAAGCCCCTCAGCTCCCTTCTGTTTGGTGTCTGACTACAATGAAATAAATTGTCAGGTGGAGATGTGTTTGTGAGTGAGTGTGGGTGTGGGAGAGATGAGGGGAAGGGATCAGCTTGCTGTCAGCGTCAGTCTCTGATGGCTTCCTGTTAGCGAGCAGGAGAAAAAGTGTATGTTTGTGCGTCAGTATACCTCGTTTTTTTTCACCTGGTAAGGGCGTTTGTTCATACATGTGTTTGGGGGTAGTATCGTGGTACTGGCTCTCTGCGGGCGGCCTGCCGCATGGCTCTGATCAGATCCAGAGAGGTGGCTGCAAAGCGGCTGGCTGCTGGCTGAGTCTGGTTCAGGTGTCAGAAAGAGAAGGGAAGAAAGATTAATGACCTCTCTGAAATGAAGGCCCTCCTCCAGTTACCCCAGCCCTGCCTATCAAGAGAGGGGTCCACTGACTGACCGGGTATCGCCTGGGACAGGTAGGGTGATTTTTGAAAGGCCTCTCTACTGATTGGTTTGGCGTGTCCTTTGGAGGGGTCACTGAGTGATGGAGTGGCGAAGAGTCAGCGGACTGCCTTTGGTTGGCCTCTTGGAACAGGTCTCTCATTCATAGCCCTGCAAGTCTCAGGAGGCAAGCTGCAGATGAAAAGGTCCTAATAGGTGGATCTCAATACTCAGCAGCTCTCCTTATCTACTGAGGATATGAAAAGAACAGTTTGAATACAACCAAACCTCCACTTATTGTTCTGCTACTTTTATGAAAAAGCGCCTTGCTGCACAATTTGTGCAAAATGGAAAGACGTTGACAAGACATGACAGCACTTATGTCTTCACAATATTCTGGACAAGCTGGGGTTCTGAAGTCAAAGAATTTGGTTTTATACGTCTTATAATTACCTCTAATTGTCTCTTTAGTGTCACACCAGAGGTAAATAGTTAGGATGACTTTTTTGCTGTGACACTTCAGGTTTTATGCAGGATTATGGCACCAAAACATGTTGTGAATGTTGCACAATAAATGTGTTTTAACTTCCTGTCAAAAGGTTTTTTTTTTTTTTTTTTTGCTGTTTTGTGTTTGACTTTTGAGTGCTGCAGGGGTGATGTAATGCAAATCTTTACTTTGATCATATTCCCCTCAAAAGTATTTGTGTGCAGCTTAGGAAATGTTTTCCTCTATAGTCTCAATAGATTGCTCATTTGCCGGCAGGTAGACAATGCAGGTAGATTTCGGAGTGCTCTTAAACAAATAAATGAAGTCATAAATAATGCAATGTAAGACTAAATGAATATGTTATTACGTGCCTGCCCATATCAACTGTGAGAGTTGCCAGATTTGTGAAACACTTCTTTTGAATTTCATATTCAGTGTATTTAAGTTAGATGCAATGAGGGAAAGCTAGTGAGAGAGTTTTGTTTTTATCATTTTTATTGTTTTATTGCCGTGACGGCAGGCCGAGACACAGGCCTTCTGTATTGTCGCACTGAACAATCTGCAGTCATCTCCCCTTACATGTTCACACTGGATCAACCACAGAGTCTTTTGTGCTCATCAATCCGAGCACTATTAGCCAGTCCCCACCTAGGCCATTTTGTGTCATGTCAGAACAGGCTTCTTTTCCTCTCCCTCATGGGCTCAGACACTTTTTTTTTTTTTGAGGCTGTCGTCACCATAGTTATAGACCATTATTACATAAACATGTTGACAAATGGTCCTTTGTAAACTTTGTTGCCGGCGACATTTATTCAGCAACAAAGCAGTTACTTGAGCTGGCTCCCTGGGCTTGCTTTCCATTCAGGCTAGTGATCAGTTGTCTGCATGCCAGTGGCCCCTGGGCTGCTAGCCCACCCATGATGGGGGGCTCAATGAAGGAACTTATTTATAATTGCAACTGAGAAAAGATTTTCTAAAAGCATTTATTTTTTGCTTTAATGAAGTTTACTGGCACCATTAGGCTGGTAAGTAGCCAAAAGGTTTTAGTATTCTTTAGTAACATATTAATATGATTTGTCTTGGCAACAAGCAAAAAAGTGAAATTGGCACAGATAGTAGCCATGAGCTGGAATCCCAATGCCAAATTTGTCATCCGTGTTCTTACTTTGAGGTGGGGTTGGAGGGAGAAAAAAAAAATGTAATTAAGGCCATTGTTGCAGTTCTCCGTGGGGGAGCATTTGCTTTGGCTAAGCCTTGTAATTATGAATGATATCCTCTTTGGCCTGCTTTACTTTCTGTCCCTGCTGTAAAAAAATTGGATTTGTTCCACGCTCCCCTGCAAGACGCGAGACAATCTTTGACCTGATTTGTCGTCACCTGCATTCGCTGCTCGGAGCAATGCTTATCCCATTCATTTAGCCCGTTCACTTAAAAGCTTGCCATCTCATAAGCGACTGTGCTAACACGATGATCACAAACAAATGCCCGCCCTGCCTGCAGAGAGGCTGTCTGATCCCATCGGCGTTGGATTACCTGGCTGCCCCCCCCACCCCCCCCCCCCCCCCCCCCCCCCCCCTTGCTCACTGTACCTGTTGAGAAAGACATTTGTGCAGCGGTATGCTGAGGCAGGAGGGTGGGATGACCCTGAAGGGTTTGGTTGACGGTGTGAAGGCTGCCCCAGGCCTGAGTGCTCTCTCTTACTGGGTGTCTCGCCTGACCTGGCCAGTAAGGCCCAGCACAGACCAGGCTTTCATTCCATCCGGCCCTGCAGCTTCAGCTCCTAATAAAGCTACCATTTGATCCCCTTGAATTTCTAAATCGTTCTCCTTTTGATTCCCTCTTAACTCGGCCGGCGCTTTTCCACTTTGTTCTGAATGGAGGGTCAGGTTTCTGCTCTCAGTGATGGAGTGTTTGGTGAACTCTGTGTAGCTGTGTGTTTGTGTTTAGTAGCCTGTCGACAAGAATTATGGCCCGTTGATGAGATCATTTAAAGCATGTTATTGCTGTGAGACTATCACATGAGTCATATACTTAGTTGATAGAACATTGCGTAACCTATATTAGGTCGTCACCAATCAGGTAAGTACCAAACAAGTATATATTTGTCATTTTCAATCAAGAGCTACATTATTATTAAGCTAATGCAATCTAATGCCAATACTGTAGAAAACAGTGTTGCATACTGCATGGTTGTATACAGTATAGATATCATCTTTTAAGATTTTAAATTCAACAATATTCTTGTACGTGTGAGTCTGCTGCCGATCAATTCTCTGCATTGCATTTACATGCTGGTGTTTGATCAGTTGTATCAGAAATATTATAAACCTCTTTGTATGATTATTATTATAATTATTATTATTATTATTATTCCAGAGGAGCAGCATTAACATAACATAATAAAATGTACCTGTAGTGCAGTACAAGTATGTACAATAAATAGCTCATAGCTTACATGTACTGAGGCACGCTTGCTTGGAATTTACAGTAGACCGATTAGCAGAATGATTTGAATAGACCTGTGGACATCAAAGGCCCAGGAAATTATAGGTTTGTTTTAAAAGGATGATTATTCTCTGGTGTAATGAGCAAAGTACACCCATAAATGTGCTCGGCCGCCCCAAGGCAGGGCTCAGTGTGTGAGGACTGCATGGTGCTTTCTCTTTAGCTCTCTTTAACTGCCGAGGATGGTGTTTAAGGAAATGACAGCCCAGGTAGCAGGCACTCACAGGCTTTGTTAATTGAATGCCCTTTTCATCGCTGTTGTCCAACTGGTTCCTACTGTGACCTTTATTTTCGGAATTACGGCTTTGAATACAGAAATGAAAACACAATTATTGCGTGAGCTGTCTGTAATCAGGCAGGCTGAAGTAAATTGTGTCTGACCCTCGTCTTATCCTCCGCTTTGAAATACAGCGTTTAGCCTGAGGTGGAAGACGCTGGGTTCTTCAGTGGAAGTTAAATTGTGAGACGTTTTCATTATGCATTTGGCAGTTAAATGACTCATTGCTACAGTATGTCTTTGCTGCAAATAATGAATATTTAAGTATCCATCATTAATGTGTCACTCATAAAAGAGTGTTTAGACGAGTAAAGATGTATAACATGGATGTTTGCATGACTGAATTTTTTTTTTTCAATTTCAAGTATAGTTATGGCGGACCACCTGTGCTGTGACATACTGTATATCTCACTGTGTTGTCCCACATGGTGTTGTATTTTGCATTCTATCATACCTTGTAGCAATTTCAACCCAAATGTTCTTCCCCTAAACCTGACCATGTTGTTTTTGTGTCTAAACCTAACCACACATTTAGCTTTGCCACATGTTATTAAGCCCATTTCTTCTTCAAACAGTGATTTGTGTCGGCTTTAGAAAGCGCAGAGCACACACAAATAACGCTGTCATGCTGAAAGGGGGCGTCGGATCAGAAAGCGCTTCTATAAATTGCATCTTGAGGGCACGGACAATCAACGTATTTAGTTGTTTTGACTTGGACCACTCTTTGCTGGTTTTGTATCGTATCACGTTCTATCTTTAGTTATGTGATATTGTGCGATATTGTGCGTTTTTTCGTATTATAAAGTGTAACACCGTATTGTATAATATTGCGTTGTATCGTGTCGTTTTGTATCCCTTTGCATACATCAGAGAGGGGAAGGGCAATGGGGTTGAATTTTCAAATATCATGAATACACACTACGAACACGATAAAAAAACGCAGTTTAACATCCACCATATGTTACAACAAGTACATCTAGATCAAGTTCAAGTGAGCCATTTCCATCGAATACTTTAAGCACACAGAATCTTCACGTATGATAATGTATGTCAGTTAGCTTCCACATTGCACTCAAAATATCAGGGGAGTATTGACTCAGATCACAGAGAAAGTATTTCCTGACATGTGTTGGTGCCCTTGCCTGTACCCATGCCCGGCTCTGTGTGTGTGCCCGTGGCACTCAGCAGAACAGGGAGAAATGAAAGAGCTCTTATGCTGGTGCCAGTCACAGATGCCCAGCACCACCACCCGCCCACGTCACCGCCTGCTCTGTCTGCATTCCCCTCTGACACTGTCCGGACGGGGCCACGCACAGACCTGCAGGTGGCCCCATTAGCAGGGAAAGTATGTCAGTGGAGCTGCCCAGGGAGTGTGAATGGAGCAGGCTGTTCCTGAATTCTAGCTCCTCATGAGTGAAATAGATTGAAGGTAGGTCTGTATGGTTCATTGCAAAAGCATGAAAAATACTGACTGCTGCAGTTTCCTAATTATGTTAGCCACACGGTAGTGTTATATTTGATGCATTTTATGTCATTTAAACTGGGCATTTTGTATTTCGAAGCCGAAAAGGAAAACAAAAGGCAAGTTTTCTGCACACATAATGTCATTGATATTATTAATAAAGGTTGTTGGTCATATAGAGGGGTCCTAGGTGTGAGGAGAGTGTGAGGGAGGCCTGGGAATGGGGCTACTGCGTGTGTGCCCGAGTACAAGCGCAGCATCCAGACTCCAACCCAGCCAGATCCAGGCCCAGCCTCACAGCTATCTGTTCCACAAGCTGAGATCAAAGCGCCGGTGCTGGCAAATCCACCCGGGCTCCGGCACAGCCTTGCTCCAGCAGCTGCTGAGCAGGAACAGCCCCAGCATGCCTTGTCGAGGTTGGGGAAAGGAGCTGAAAGATTCATGGGCTGGATGTGTCATTAACTCACTGCATGATTGATGTCCCACATGAGAAATAATGTCACAACTCAAAAGGAGAAAAAGTCAAATATTTTCAAACACATCATTTCTTGTTCGTTTTCACTCTGCGCAAGAGGGCTTTCTTTCTGTCTCTCTTTTGCAACTCCTTCCACTCTAGTCTTGTGAGCTCTCCAGGACTTGTTTGGCACTTGGAAAGAGAGGGAAAGATCATTGATAATATTTTCGGATTCCTGAGTGTCTCTCTGGGTGGCCTGGCAGCTACTGTAGCCTCATGCTGCCTTTCTGCCACTCTCAGAGAGTTATTCTTTTAGTCGTATAATCAAATATATGAAACTGAATTTAGGAAGTTTTTTTTTTTTTTACACGCCCATGTATTCAGGCCCGTGGGTGGACCGCAGCCTCTCTAAGCCTGCAGAACAAATGAGGCAAGAAAACTTCAAATCAAAAAGACCAAGAGAGTCAAACGCCTGTCTGTAGGTGATGTGGATTTGTCTTTGAAATGTAGAAGGAAAGCAGATCATTTGGAGGAAATACCAAGCAAACACGAGAGAATGCAACTTATGTTGCACCTGGAGTAATATTTGATACTATTAAATAATTCTGGAGTAAACACAGACACATACCTTAAAATGATAGCACAGCTTTTTGACAATCATCACAAAATATTGACAATCAGTAACCTCTGTCTAAAATCATCTAATCACCTTTCAAAACCCCATATTGGTCAAAAACTGTGTGTGACATTTCATGTTGTTGGCTGGTACATTCTGTCCAGTTGATCTGATTCATTTCCCTTTTCAATAAAGGGCCTCCTGAGGCAACGTGGTGCACAGAGACAGACATGTGAGCCTTTGGCCGTCTGTGAGTGTCTGCTCATTAATTAGGCCAGGGAATTCCACCGGCCCATGTTCTGAGGGGGAGCAGAGGTACCAGATGGACTCTGGGAGGGGTGGTAAGATCGGAAAAACAAAATGTACAGGCTTGAAGGAGAGACTAATCATACATACACACCCACACAAACAAACAAACACTGTGTAAAATGTCAGCCAACCCCCCTCGCCACACCCCCCGATCCTGTAGCATTCTGACTATATGACCTAATAAGAATCAAAATTAAATGCCGTAAAATGTTATCAAACCACTATCACACCGAATTTGTGTTCTCCTCTGGAAAAAAAGGGCATAATCTGCCATAAAGCCAGCTAGGCTGTGTTTGACCCATAAATACCCTGTTTGCATTTTGCCTCAGTAAATCCTCCACCCTCTCCTCGTAAATGCCAAGTCAAAGAAGCTTAAGGAAAGATAGCGCAATGAATTTGCCGCTCATGAATACAGTTAATGTTGTTTTTTTTGCGTTTCATATGTTACTTGATTTGATTTTCTGTCATTGTTATTTCAGCTCTTAATCTTCTGGGATTGGAACTCTCCAGGGCGAGTGTATCTTAGTCAGCTGATAGACGATGAAGTCACCATTTGGCACTTCAAGCAAACATGAAGATGTTTACTATTTTGCTATGTGAGATTTGAACCCGAGCAGTTGTTTTTGACAATCTTTCAATCTGCCGCGAGCAGATTTCAAGAGCAGAATTCACAATGTAAGCATAATATTTTGAAATAACAGCACCCTGTCAGTGATTGGCCGAATCTTAATGAAAGCCTCTAGCTTATCCAGAATCTGCCAAGTCCTTCTGCACTTGTTTTGCTCACCCTAATTGTCTTCCTCTTTTCCAATTGTATTTCAAAATTGTACATAAAAAATTATAATAATAAAATACAATGTTGAGGAAAAGCGGGAGATACCGTTCTATCATTTTGATCGAATATAAAAAAAAGAAGAAAATTAGGAACTATTTCCATTTCTGTTTGAAGTAAAGTGATAAAGGAAGAAAGATTGATCAGTTGATGAATTATGAACAGGAGGAGAAATGTGCAGGTGCTGAAAGATTCAGATTTTTTTTAAATGGAGAAACTGAGGATGACAGAGTGAGAGTGAATAGAGATTGAGAGAGGCTGGGGGGGCGGGGGGGATCTGCAGATAGATAAGAGTCAGTGAGAGCGCGGAGGAGAGTTGTGATAGATAGATAAAGAGGGAGAGCGAGCAAGGGAAAGAGCTGCTTGATTGCCGGACTCAGGCAGTTTGACTGGTCGGTGACAGCATGCTCCTGCTCCGACCATACGGCCTGTCTCCTTAGCTAACAGCCCAGCTGCACAGGGAATGTCCCCGGGCCTGACATTTTGACACGGGCGCCACGTTGACAAATAGCTGGAGTTTTCACCTCCTGCTACACTGTCTGCTTCCTGCTAAACCAGCCCTCGCTGACTGTATGAAGTGAGGGGGCGGAGGGGGGGGCTGACAGATCTGCTGTCAGGCAGGGGGGCTGCTGATCGAGGTCTCTGCGGGTGGCAGAGTCCTACGAAGAGGGGAAGGGCGGGGCGGCGCTGGCCATTGACAGAACACTTGAGCCCAGTTTTTGGGCTCCTCGCACTCTGGTGAACGCTGTTATCTCGCACCCTGCCCCACTCACACACCCACAACACACAAACACACACACCCTTCCCCGTCCCCAGTAATACTCCCAGCTGAGAGGGCTTGTCAGTTTGGTGTTGGCAAGCAACTGTGTAATCACAGCACAGCGTGGCGTTATGGTCGGTGCGCCCGGATCTCAGGTGTGAGAGGCCGTCGTCATAGGATGGAGGTGTTTGTGTCTGCGAAAAGGGTCTGTGTGCACCAATGTGGAGCAATCCTTTTTTTTCTCCATAATTATTGAAACAGTGTAAATGTCTTTGCTTGAAATTGCCACACCCTTGAGAAAGGAATGACTCACTGAGACAAACTATTATTTGTATTGTCCAAACAGGGTTCACTCCCAGTTATGACAACCATCAGCGTGTACTGATCTCTTCCTCACAACGATAGAAAGTGAATGTATTTTTATGTGTTCCTCCCTTTTGCCGGAAGTGTCGACATGTTCCTGAATGTGCATCGGGCTCCACAGAGAGCTCTGACTACAGAACTCCTTTCACGCAGTCTTGAATGGAAGACATACAGGTGTGTGTGCATGCTTCTGCCTCCGTGTATCTGTGAGCGAGTGTCCGTGCGAGTTGGCCGGTGGTGAGTGCGTGTTGTGCCTTGGTACCGGTGGGCCTTTAAGTGCTGGCGGTTGGCCGTTATTATGGGGCCGTATTGATTAATCCCCTCGCATGTATAACCTCCAGCTCACTTTGAGGTGTCCCCAGTGTGCCGGAGCTCTCAGCAGAGCACACGCTGTGATTAATGCCCATCTCCTGAGTCTACCCGCTACAGAGCACCGTGTCAGGCCAGATTTGTCAGCTCACAACTATAGATTAGTCTACGTCTCCGCCTCAACTTTCGGAGCCACCAGTGCCCTGTAGTGTGAATCTGTCCCCTCTCTCCCCTTTCTCTCGGATCCCGTCCCTCGGGTGAGAAGATGGCAGATGCATTAAACAATTCACTTAATAGATAAGCTACAATGTGCTTGACTTTCTTTTCTCATACCCTCCCCTCTTTTCCCCCTCGTCCTTCCTCCCTCTCTTCTCTCGTATCTCCCGCTGCTGAAATGGAATTGGATCAAAGAAGCAAAGAAGGGGGTTGGGATGGAGGGAGGGGTCCTCATTGGGTTTTGTTGAAATATTTATAGGTCAGGGTTGACTGGTTAAATTGAATATCTATGCTGATCTCACTTGCCTGTTTAACTTGCGCCTAGGCAAATATGTTTCCTAGGTGATAACCTTTTATGTACCAGTCTGACTTCATTGAAATGCATAGAGATAAAAATGTGTCACACTTCACAGCCAAGCCAGGCAGCCACTGATGCTCGATTATTCAAATGATAATTGACCCCCACCTGTAGCTTGCTTATATTCAGTAGTCAATCACTCCATCCGTTGTTAGGATATGGAGAAAATAGGTTCTGTCATTTACATTACAAACCACCGGTGAATGTCAAGTACCCCAGGCGAGCCATTTGTGTGGAGAAGAATGGGAAAAATATATGGCCAATTATGATTTCCAATCTTTTTAATAATTTAAATGCTGTTGATATGTGAATTACTGGCAGCATAGCTCTCAGTCTGGTGCCTTGTTTATTTCCTTGCAGAATTATTTTCCCCCTAACAAATTACTTGATGTTAATCTTCATATATAATTTTCATTTGTCTGATATAATGGCTTCTAGTGGCTTGCTGTCAAAGGCTGATAAATTGAGAAGCAGTATCATAACACTAGAATCAACAATGCAGAAATGTTTTGTTGGCCAAGACAGGGGATTTTTTTTCTACCACAGGGCACTCATGGTAATGAATGAATGCATATTCATGTATGCACAAACAAACATACACACATGAATGTGAACACATTCAATCACCTGATACTTTTGCAGTGCGAGCTTTGATCCTCATTGTACTGGGTTTCATACCTGTTCAGGGTGTTTCCTGCAAACCACCAATGGCTTGTTGGTTTCTCTTCAGCATTACTCTCGGCGTCGCTGTCTGATCTTCGAAAGCATGAGCAATGTGTCTTAACGTTGTCAGTTTCATCTAAGAAAACACACGATACGGGCACGATTTGCATACATTTCCAAATGGAAGGCGTGAAAGCATGCTCGGCAACTGTGCCTGTTTGTTTAAAGTCAGCCAAAGCTCTATAATTAGCAGTGTTTAATTATGGAAATGGCTGCCGAGGAGAATTTCAAACACACTTCTTCCCTGGATCATTAGTCACAGGGGCAAAAAAATGAAATGCTTTCAGCAATGAAGGGTTCATATTTCAAGCTTATAGCTGCTAAAAGGGTGTACTCAGAAAATCAATTTTATGAAAGTCCGTTCAGCACTAAAGGGAGTTCCATGCAACTAAGCAATTTTGAAATAATGTCGGTGGGAGCCTGATTCATGGACGGTAACAGGACTTTGCTCTCCTTGCCTGGGACATTATCCTCTAAGCCCAGGTCAGGGGTCAACCTCTGGTTTAAATCAACCTCTGTTTAGCATAACTCGATTCTTAAAGCACTGCTAGCAAACCCCACGCTGAATAGATAAGTAGTGTACCAGATCAAAGCTCACGAGGGCCGCCTGAAGACCAAAGTGGGAGGGGAGAAAGTTCAGGTAAACTCTGAGTGAAAACCTAACCTTGACCTCATTGAGTGCTATTCACCCTATACCACAACAATGATGTCTTAACCTTGGCCACAACCTCACACGCGGACCAGTAAACACACCATATCAGCATGCCTCCCAGAACACAGGCGCCCTCCGCGCTATAAATCCAACCCCGTGCCACCTCGTTGATATCCCCACCCACATTAAGCTGGGTGTCATTCCCTGTTATGAAGGATATGGAGGACACATGTGCGGGGGGGGGGGGGGGGGGGGGGGGGGGGGGGGGGGGGGGACTGCCGGTGACGCATGGGAGCGTCGGATCTCCCGGTCACAAATTCAGAAAACCACATCATCCCGACGCGGCGCCCACACACTCTGTGGGAGGCCACTGCGTTAATAGCTTGTTGTGGGGCTTTGAGGCCTTTTGGTGTGTGTACTGTGCTCTCCGGTGGCGGTGGCTACAGCAGCGGTGGGGACATTTTTGGTGGGTTGTTTAAGCTGGGAGGTCACATTTTAAAACAGCTACAGCTGCACTGGGACGGCTGGCCCACGCTCCTCACAGGGGATTCCCATTAGGCAGATTGATTGTTTCCTCTCCGCTCCTCCTTTGATTCATGTCTTCTATCTGAGCTCTAATGAGCCACGGGCCGTATGGCACTGCTCAGGGCATCTGTGCACCGGCCCCTGTACTGTACATGGCTAATGGAAAGCACATACTGCAGTGTAAACGCACACACATACTGTACAAGCACACCGTGCACATGTATGGTCTATCCATGCTGCTCAGGTCGGGTTAGTAGCATTCACCTGCCTTGTCCTATCGCATTAAAACAAAGTTTACCCAACATGCAAAACATCTGAATATATAGCTACAGTAACCATGGATATCTTACTTCTTATCACATTACCTATTGACCTCATAGTACAAAGCAGATGTCATATGAGTGTCGATGTGCACTGAGCATGTGCACACATGTTATTTATTCTGCCACAGAAAAGAGGGGACAGCTTTACAGCCCTCCAAGGCAACCATTATTTACAGCCTCAGCCATCCATATATCCTCCATCATCCACTTTTACAGCACACACAGAATGATAATTATGATAACAATAATAACTACCCATATAAAATATCTTTACTGCACTTGGGAGTATGAATGAGCTCTATTCTTTACTAGGTACTCTATGTTCCTCAGCGGAGAGTTAAAGCAAGCACCGGTTGCACTCAACTGAAACTCAGCCTGCATCTGATCGTGATTCACGGCTACATTTCTGGAACATTTTATTCTTGATAATTTCCTACCTTGGGAATTTTGGTGTGTAAAGGCTCCATAGCGAATCATTCCGCATGTTTGAAGATGCCGTATAATCGTTTTCTAAGCTAGAGCCCCTCTACTTTCATAGTTCAACTGAAGGTAATACTCTCTCTCTCTCTGTCTTTGGTTTTGCACTGGAAATATGTACAGTATATTTCAATCTGCCTCCTTATCAAAACATTTTCTATTTGCTAAGAGGAATCATACAATTATATTTGGCCTCCCTTCTATTGACGTGGTGTGCCAAAGATTTTAAACTCTAAACATTAGACAGATATTTCTGTTCTGAAAAAATATGATATCTTCTAAATTTCCCTTGATCCACATGCCTCCATATTAGTATTGTCTCAATGCAAGTTCAACACAAAGCTGATAATTAAAGGAGTGTGTATGTGCGAATGAGAGAAAGTAGGTGATTAAAGATAGAGTGACAGAGACGTAGTCATTGAATGGAGGAGATAAAGAGATAGGCCACAGGGTAAATCAGTGTTTCAGCTTCGATGAACTGCAGATGAACTGAGTGAGTAGAGGCAGACTCATAAACACACGCTGCTCTGTGTTATTGATTGGGGGAGAATAAATGAATGTTTGCTAAACATATTAGATCAGAGAAGACACAGCTCCCACACTGATCAGGCTGATCTGCAGGGTGGCCCAGGGTCTCGTCTGCTTGGGTTTGTTTAACTATGTGCAAGCGCTGGTATGCACTTTGAATGATGTGTGTGTGCATGTTAGAGTGTGTCTGTGTGGTTTTGCATATGTGTGTGCGCGTGCGCATGATTCTGTTCTAATGTTTGTGTCATTTACCAAGCCTTGCATTTAACGATGCATCCAGGCTTGGCCCCCGTGGCTGTCCGCAGTCTCAACTTGCCTGTGATCTCACACACACACACACACACACACACACACACACACACACACACACACACGCATGCCCACAACTACTATCACCCCACCTGATATGTGCCAAAACACCTCAGGTTGCCTCCACACTGTATGTGGGGAGAGCTGTCTCTAGAGGTCACTGCAGTTCCATGGGTGACAGATGCAGCTGGGGCCTGCATCAACATCCTGTTTAACACAGCCACTTAGGTGATGGGCATGAACTGAAGGGAAGAGGCAAAAGCTGAAAGAGACCAGAGAGTATCACCGCGGGTTTCACACAGTCAAATAGCCACTCGCAGACAGACATGTACCTATGAAACCTTGCAACCTTGCAACCTTGTCACCAGAAGCTGCATATCCAAATCCGCATGAAGCTTTGTTAGGTGCTAATAGCAGTGATTTCACACTGACACTGAACGCCCCATGGCTGCAGCTCACATGTCTGCTGCTGGACGAGCTCGGAAAGGAAACGCATCCAAGGACTGTATTTAGGTACAATTTTAAGGTACTTGTATTTCCACTTCATACTTCTACCCCACTTCATTTGAGAGGCAAATATGGTACTTTTTACTGCACTGCATTTATTTCAAAGCTTTAATGACTTTGCAGTTTTAGATTATTGATACAAAATAGAATCAATAAATAAATGATGATATGTTTAGAAGCTGTGTAAAGTAGGTATACACCTTAACTAGTTTAAACATTCAAATGATGCATTCATGAAAGCATCAATAATCATAATCCAATGGGTCATGATTTTAAATACTAGTCAAATAGTAACATTTTGAATTCATTACTTTAACTTGTAACAAAGTATTTCTACACTACTTTTACTTGAGTAAACGATATGAGTAATTCTGATTTTCACAGCTATTATTTAACACCTTGTTCAATAGCATTTACTACTGTACCATGGCATGTACATAACTCCGTTAATTATTCAATTTAGATTTCCAGATCCTTAAGTGCTCTTTCGTGAAGGTTAGGTTTACAAAAGTGAGTGAAAAAAAAAAATGCCCCAGGATTTCCCAGCCACAGGCAGCTCACAAGAATGATCTTAAAAACACAAAAGCAGCCTCATTCTTTCCTTAGTTTTGGTTATGCCTCTCAAACTATTATTTTAATCTGGTGCAAGAGTCAAAAAAAGGGGAAAACATGCCGCTAGGCGCCTCTCTCCCACTAATTCTATTACACTGGGTTATTTTTAAAAGTTCCTTTTCTAAACATTTGCTGTCAGTAGTACACTGAGAGCTGCTGTTCCATATGCTTTGTTTGTATTGTGGTTGTGGTCGCAGTGGGGCTGAACCCGCCTGCTTCCAGTGAGCTAGTGGCAGCTACGTGGTCCACCATGCCAAGTTCAAAATTAGCAACAAATTTAATATGCACTCTGCTGGCATCCGGTGCCTTTTGTAGAGTGCAAAATGCTCCGATAGTTTGTCATGGGGTCTTTCTGGAAGACCACAACCAGGCCCGAATATAGAAACTCCAATTGGAAGATGGGGGGGGGGGGGGGGGGGCAGATGGGGAGCAGATGCGGATGACGTTTACAGTGATCAGGCTAAGAAAGCACTAACACAGGACCACCAAGACAAACACGCGACGCCTCCCTCTCATTGGCAAACAGGAACATGCGTCGCTGCATGCTCCTTCCCCACGGCCACAACCTCAAGCCCAAACTATTAGCATGACCTAAACGACAAAACCATGCTTCTGTTAATGGTATAATCCTGAAGGGAAATGATTTATGGCTTTCATTTTTAAGGATCACTCTCCCCATAACTCCTAATATGGAGGAAAATATCTGTTTTCACTAGGGGAGCCCTACCATAATGCCGTATAGGCTGTTAAAGCATGGAAAAGAACATATTGGTGACATAAATCTAGAGTTCAAACTAGACAGCATGAAACATATAGTGCCGGATCACAGACGGGGACAACAGTGAAGAAGTTAAACCAAAGCAAAAGATTACAATACATTTTGACTGGCTTGGATATGAAGTCTGGATGTTTGAGGTAATTTCTATTCATAGTGCATCATCAACAAATCTCCTCTTGGCTTTCTTTGCCATCCATCACATCTCCAGCTGCCCTCATATACAAAGGATTAACAACATATTTAAAAAATAGATAGGACTTGTTTTTTGCATGTTGGTGTAATATAAGTTATCCATGAGTTTTAATGGGATGTGGATAATTTGTCCTCCAATATATATCACTCTTCCTCCTTGTTCTTTCAGTGCGTGTGTGTGTGTGTGTGTGTGTAATTTGTCATGCCTTACATTTCTTTAAAAGGACACATAAAACACATGTAATATGTTAAGTATGTGGTTTTCCAAAAAAAAGAAGATTAGGGTGTTGTTTTATGTTAAAAATAATATATTTGTGGTAAACCAGAGCTCACCTTCAAACGCAGTCAGTCAGAGGTTGGTAATTCACTCTACTGTAGTTTGGCCTCTGACCAGTAGAGGGAGGTCATTGATTTATTTCTGCCATGTTAGAGCAGGGCTCTGCATTTGCCTCCTCTTGATTATGAGTGATTCTAAAGAAATGTGTCAGTTATTATTTTTAGACAAGCGCATAATGCAAGCACAGTGGGGCCTTTGAAGGCTCATTTATTACGAAGGAGATAAGCGTGTTTCAGCGGCCAGAATCCTCAGGAACAGGTCACCAGCTCTGATTAAAAGTGACTTCACGTCAGGCCATAAATATTTGTCAGCCCACCTTTTGAAAGGCAGGCGAGCCGCGGCTCCTCTGCTCGTTTGCCACATGAAAGTGCAAATGGAAACACTTAGGGTTGGGAGCAGCATCAGTCATAGCTGGAATAAGATGGCCAATAAAAAGGGCGTAATTATGATGCTCCATCATTTGACACAGCTCGGGGGTTTGGGCTGTTTGCCTGCGTGCTTTAAGAGAGAGGGAGAGAGAGAGAAAAAAAATCCCACCCGTGAATAATGGGGCCTGTACTTTTATGAGCGCAGTGTGTTTAAGAGTGAACTTTGGAAATGTGTGGTCTGCGTGTCACCTCCCTCTGCTGCTCCCTCCTCCTCAGTCTCTCTCCACCACCTCCCTCCTGCCTCCTCCCTCCTCCCTCCTCCCCCCTCAGCTGTTTACCTTGCTGCTGTAGAATGCGGAGCGTGTTTCGAGTGCCCTCTCTTTGATGCCTCTTATTGTCAAAGCCACGTCACGACTGGCATGCCAACAACTTGTTGTGGGGCACCATGCATTGATGCCGCTCGATGAGAGCCCGTACGGTTTGTTTGTGATAAACAAAGCCGTTTTTCACATGTCATGGCCCCCGTACAATGTATTTCAAGGATGCAATCTGCTTTACAGGCCAATGCCGTTTTTAATTGCTTCAAAGTGCTCTTCTGTAATGTTTAGTCACTTTGCATGCATATGTTTTTGAGGTTAGCATTGTCACAGTAATGATACGTTCCGTATTCGTTAAGATACTTTCCTTGGAAAAGCGTCGACATTCCTTGGTGTGTCTGCTTGATATATGAGGGCCATGAGCAACAGTAAGCTGGGCTGATGTAGACGTCAGGCAGGTGTGGAGACTCCATTAGAGCTAGCAACCATTTGACTTGCACACCGGTGTCTAATCCTACACAGGAGCTTCACACAGAGAGGCAGGCCCCCAAGCAGAGCCCGGTGGAGAAGAGTGCTGTCGACGCCATACTGTTACACAGCCCTGCTGTGAGCTTTCCTCCTGCCCGGATGATGCCAGTGAAACTAATGTCGTGGAAATACTCTGTGTTCAGCTGGAGGAGGCTGTTCATTATAGGTGCTACTGCTACAGCTACTCATTGTGCTGCATATCTGTGAAGAGAGGGGGGGGGGGCATTCAGGTGGAGAGTCTCCATGAGAGTCGGGCTGCTGGCTTCACATGCTGGACTTCATCTGTCAAATCTGCAGTGGCGCTGGCACAGGCTGGGCAATTGGAGACATAAATTGAAGAGAATTGATAGTGCTGCTGCTGCTTTGCAGAATGCCGTGGCTGAACATTGCTGCTGTCTGCGGTCCAAATGAACCGCTGCCGAGGCTGTCACACATATAGCAGCTTCACGAAAATAAACCCACCGCAACAAGATTGTTCTCATCCTAAATCAGCCCCAACCAAAAGTTCGACCTTAAATGCGATTTGTTTCACGTAATGTGAAGTTACTAAATTGTGTCCGTGGGTCTGCACGTGTTCTTGAACAAGCACACAAGTCTTCTCTAGACCAGCAAAATATATATAAAAACCTGAGATCATACAAACACCAATGCCAGTGAGAGTTCCTTCAACAGGGGGCACTGTACTCTAATTATGTTCTGTATGTTCTGTTTTGACTGTTCCTACAAACAAGCACAATACTGTGCAGCATCATTCCATCCCATTACTGTTACTTCATAGAAAACATACCCCTGAATACACATTGTGTAGCCTAAGCTCCATTGTGCATGGCTGTTATGTTTTCAAACGATGTTCGTATATGTGAATACAGTATATGTGATATTGTTACAAGAAAGCTGAATTTCAACATGTCAGTGTAATAAATAATATGAAATAAAATCATTTTGAGAAACACCTCAATTTCAAGTAAATGGCCAAGTTACATAAAGGTTAGTTGGGATAGGTTAAGCAACTGAAACAATTTGCTTACAGTGAGCTTCAAAATGTCACTGATCAATATTTTGACTAGCAAAGGGCAAAAGAAATCATAGAAACAAGCTGACAAAAACACAGCCACTCCCATCTCACTATTCATGTCTCGCGGACATGAAACGTCATTAGCTATATTTACACTGTTACCGCCATAATTCCACATTATGTCTACATTCACTCTACTTTAAGTCCTGTTTTGGTGTCCACCAACACGTGAGAAAATATCCGGGTCTTTGGGGTCTGCTACTCTCTCCACTGTGTCCACCAGCTAGTCGCTAACGTTGTATTTACCATCTGGTGCTGGGCAGGTTATGTACAGTGGATTTATGGGGTTATGTAAAGTGGGTTAATAAGGCTGGAGAAGTTGATGAGCGCACCATGGACTCAACCATAAAGAACTGTGGGGGCAGTCAGACTTTAACATGTCCATCCACGACCACCACTCTTCATGTTATGTTAGTTTCAATAATCTGCCTCTGTCAGTCTCATGAGCCCGCCTGGCATACGCAATGTGTTGTTTTTAAAAACTACAATTTGTTTTGACTTCAGTAAAAGCGACATGGCTTGCTGACACTGTAGACGTTGGGACGTATGCCTATTTTGTGGTCATCTTATGACATGATTCACCCTGTTTAAAAGTCAAACGGAGACTCACAACAGCAGGCATTAAAGGCCAACAGATGCCCGACGTGAAGGGGAAGAAAAACAGAAGGAGAGAGCGAGATTAAAAATGAGATGCGCGGGGGATTATTAAAGGGCATTAAAAAGACACAGGAGATTATTCTGATGGCGGTGACGCCGATCTAAGGTCAGCAACAGAAACACTGCCAGGCCGTGCAGACAAACATAAAAGAACAAACAAGATAACAGGAACAAGAGAGCACGGGGTTTAGCGCTCCACGGGTACAATCTGGGGATTCACATGAAAGCTCCTCTCGTGTTGGTATTGAGTATGAATTTATGTAATTGCCTTTTATTGTGTGATTGGGGCTTCTTGACCTGCTTAAGTCTGTATGTGTACAAAGTAAACAATCTTTGCTCGTATAATCCCCTGAGTACCATTCGCAGTAGTGACGGATGACGCAAGAGAGATTGACCTTTATACCCTTTGGTTTCATCTCAGCAGTGGAATGGACACCAGGAGAGACTCACTGAGCAGCGGACGCCATGCAAGCAAAGATTTAAATTGACTTTGTTGCAGTGTGACTCTTACCTTCTTAGTGCAGTACCACTTCGCTACCCAGTTCAAAGTTATGGCAGTGAATGAATGTCAGTGAACTGAGATCGAGAGGCGGAAAGAAACTCCGCATTTGGTTGCAAATGTTTATTCCCACTCTTAACAAGCCAGAGAAGACTCCAAGATGAAGAAAGAAGAAGGGACGTGCATTGAAAAAGGGCAAAGTTTGCTGGGGGCAGATCGCTGTGCCTCGAGAACGGCACTGGTGATGGAACGGAGGCCTGGATTCCACCAAACGGCGCAGGTCAAACACGGGGTATAGAAAGAAGCAGGGGTCGCACTGCAACATCTACCCAAAGCACACAAAGCCAGCTTTTCATCCCCTCTCTGACCATCCCACCAAGTCCATAATTGTCTTTGACAAAACTCATTAGCGGAGACCTTGTAGCAACATCGGCAATCAGAAATTCCATGGAGGGAGACATGCACCGGAACAATGTCCCACACACATTTCATTGCGCCTTTTGACAAAATGTAATGAAGTGTGTATATTGTCCTCCTCGTCTGAACTCTGAGCCACTGGTACAAAGACTTTGTTTTATGAGCCTTAGCTGCCCAGCGTGGGACACATCAAATGGCACCTCCATGCTGCCTCTTTTGTCAGACTAGAGGGCAAATTATTGTTTGCGATGTTGTTGTTGTTGTTGTTATTATGGCTCCCATTTGTAACAAGAGGCCATTGCTATCATGTCAGAATAATGCATATTCTTCTATGTTGTCGCCGGCACATGCTCATTAAGTGGGGGCCTGAACGTAAAGAGCATGTGATGGATGGTCCTGACAGCGCTTTGTCAGAGGTTAACCCCTCATTGACCTCCAGTATTATATCGCACAACATACAACAGTAACAGTCATTGTTGAACTGGTTCCAGCCCCTTTTAGACCTTGTTTAAGTGAAATAGCACACATAATAAATACATACAACTAGGACATTTGAAAGTGTTTATCTCTTAATAACTGTGTTTCACTGCATGGCTGCGAGTCGATTCAGCTTTCGAAAGTTGCATTCATGTGGATGATTTTACATGAATTTAAAATTGCTCAAATTCTCATGGCGTTTTCTGCAGTGCAAAACAGTTGAGATACAAAAGGCTGACTTTATTTGAAGTAAACATTTGAATCTGACGGTTAAATGTACATTTCTACACCTTTTAACGCAGACATTCTGATCACTAATTCCTACTGCTTCGTCTGAGAGAGAGAGACACACAAAAAAAGCAGACCACTTTGGAGAAAAAAAGGACACGTATTAATATTCTAAATATGTGTTTTATGATACAGCGAAAAATTTAAAAGTGACCTTTTAAAATGTGACAGTAAACAAAAAGTATACGCAGCTGTTAAGGATATAAAGTTTCTTTAACTTAAACCATTTTGTGTGAGTGTTACATGTCCCACACACTGACTTTAACAGAGCACCTGTCGTTTGTGACAGTAAGCTGGCCTATTGACTTGAAAAGAGCAAATAGAGTGCAAGCAGCAAGTTGGCCCAGAAAAGATCAGTGATCCATGACAGTCGAGGAGGGGTGGGGGTTGACTGAGCGTATACACTTATGGAAGTGTTTGATAATAACAGACATATGAGTATAAAGACACCCTCTGACTTCACACAAACGATGGTCACAGATTAAAAATGGCAAACCTAGTCAAGTCTTCACGTTCACATAGCTTGTTTTTCTTCTTCTTGTTTTTTTTCTTTTTGCATATCTGTCTCATTCACAGATTATCTCAAATCTGTTTTGGATTATGCAAACATGCTCTTACAGGCACCCGCCATCCCCCCCCCCCCCCCCCCCCCCCCCCCCCCCTCTATGAAAAATGTAATTTACCAAGAGGGAAGCGTGTATTAGGGAGATTCAGTTGTGCATATATAGGCTACCTAAGGAACTTATTATTCTGAAGCACTGTAGTTTGCCACAGATTTCATGTCTCGCCTCAGATTAAAGACGTCAGACCAAACAAGATGTCTTGTGTGTGTCCCCTCCCCCTATGTCCAACAGCACCATAACACCAACACGATGTTAAACATCTATTAATGTATGCTTACATTCACTTACGGACATTTTATTTCATTTATTTAAATGTTGGTTTTCTCACATATTACAGATGGGTCTTCTGATCCATGGCAGACCAGTGTGATGTGTCTCTTGATTGTCTACGCAGCTGCTTTGGCCATATGTAAAGCCCTATATGGGACCGGCAGACTAATTGACCCGTTAGCTGCTTCAGGCACACGCTGCTATATGAGCCCATCATGGCCATTATCTTCGCTTTCCCCCAGGTACGTCGGTGCTAATCCCATTGCGCATGCATCATTACCTTCAATAGCATAAGGCGGCTTTTCTTTACAGCCTCCGCTTTAATTAAATTTGGTTGTAAATATTTGATACACACCTAGCCTACATTTGAACGTAAAGAGCATCGCATCCGGCGTCATGACTGATTAGTGTTGAGGAGGAGGAGGAGGAGGAGGAGGAGGAGGAGGAGGAGGAGGAGGAGGGAGGCTCCCTGCTTGCAGCTTGTCATTAACAGAAGGACTGTTACAGTATCGGCCCGGACTGACTCGTGATGGGTATAGAAGCTGTAATTCTGCCACACGTCACGTGGAGTGCACTGTTTCCTGTTTCCCTCCACGTATTTTGCATGGACATTTCTGGACATTTTGTTTTTGTTTCTCTCATTCATTTGACCTTTCATTGAACATGTATGATCAACTATAAAGGATGCCAGTCGTTTTCACGTGTTTTTTCGTTTGTCCTCTTGACCGCTCACGAAAGGAAAGAGTTCATGAGTCCGATCTTTAAAAATGATGGGCTATATTAAAAATATATACTTGTTTTGGTCTTCAGCCTCACACTGGTCATGTATGCATTCTCAGATTAACACACACAAGGAAAAATTTGACTGGAAAAAAAAAAAAATTCTAAATTGGCCTAAATTATAATTCCTGACCTCCTCATTCCAGGATTTAGGTTCCGTGCATTACTGACGGGTCCGCCATTGGCCAAGGACACATGACCACAGCGCTGTGAATTGAGCCCAGATACGGAAAATACTTTTGTTACGAGCTTAATGCTACAAATAGCCTACGACCTTAAATTACATTTTGCTTGGGCTCTTTGCGGGTATTGTTTCAGTGGTGATCCTGGAATTAAATTTAGTCATAACATCTCAATATTTGGCAGTGGATGTCATATAAAGTCAGAAATCGTTTTCCCTCTAAAGCTTTATTCAGAGAAGTAGTTTAAAACGTCATCAGAGTTTCATTTACTGCTTGCATAACTGGATTTATATATTTGTTTGGCATATGTTGCTGTCGAATAGTGATTTAAAATCAATATCCCAACCGCAAGTACTTGACACATGCAGATTGTTGTCGTTTGATACGAAACTGTTTGATTTGAAAAAGTTTGAAATGTGAGGATGAATAAGTTTTGGAGCCCGTCACGCCCCATCATAAACTAAAAGTGATCCTCTTATTACAGCTGTCTGTAGAGTCACCAAAGCCAGCCCATAACGAGATGGACTATAGGGCAAAACCGTCAAATCAAAGGGACTTTGATGGACCATGTGAATCCCTCTGCCGGGTTTGATCGTACAAATGACCTTTTAATTAACACAATGTTAAGTTAGTGCAGCGGCTCACTACACAGGGGACAAAGCAGCATTCATCCTATATGCCCTGCCTCGTTGCTTGGCCCGAACAGTAACAAAGTGTTCGGTGCCACTTCTGATTACATGCGGACAATAGAGGGATGATGTCCCCTTTCTTCCGCAACTCGTGCATTTCACTCACGTCCTTAGTCCTCTGAATTATGACCTTCCATCAACAGCTGCGGCTCATATGCGTCAAGTCAGGATGATCAACTTTGATCAAATGCGCATCCGCAAATGTTTTAATTGGCCGATTGGACGCATGCGCTCCGTAAATAACCGTGACACAGACAACGAAAGCTCTTGGAAAAAAAAAAGTGTATTCTTAGAAATAAAAAAAAAATTTGCCATCATAGGCAAACACAGAAGAAGCTCACATTTTAACACAATGACAAAAATCCTCTTTATGTCCGACGAGCTTCTCTCTTTTACTTCAGGAAAAATTAAAGGAAGCCACGGTCAAATGCAACAGGTAACAGAACACTCAAAGGGGATACGAATTCAACCAATAAACACCTCAGATAATAAACACACAGACAACATAACAAAATAATAAATACACAGAGAAATAAATAGGTTTGCTACACTACACGATTGCCATACACAAATCCGGCCGTTTTAACTTGGCCTTTATACATTTGCATCTAGAATTTTTTGCATAAAGTCTTTTACACCATAAAAACAAAGTTGTGCAAAAATGATAGCCACGTCCACAGTTTGACAGCCTCTCACTGCAGCAGCGCCAGGTCGCTTCCATATTGAGGCCGCTGCTCGGCCAGTGTGTCCTTTAGTGCATAATACATGTCCCATTCTTTATTGTGGTACAGTTTCCATCAATCTAGGAGAAGAAAAGAAACGAAATTAAAGTAAGGAATAAACACTCTTTAAAAATGGTATTATAAGTTGATTGCATTATGTTAATATTGTGTCATATACTTCGATTGTAATTATAAATGACTTCTGCCATTATGCATATTAGTTACCGAGCACTTCAACCTGGCAGTGATTGTATTTAGATATAAATATAAAATAAAGTAAATGAGTGTGCGTCCTTGTTCACCTGTGAGTGTTCAAGGCTGTTGTTCTGTACCCAGTGTGCGTGTGTGTGCGTGTGTGCGTGCGTGACTTTGCTGGCTTCTTCCAGGTCAGTGCAGACTCTCACCTGCTTCACCTCTTCATCACTGGTCTGAACGCAGTGACCTTGTCATCCTGCACGGTCCTGCAGGCTTCACTGAGGTCAGATGACTGTGTCTCTGCTTTGCCACCAGAGAATCCTACACAACCAAATAAAAGCATGTCTAAGAAACTTGCCTCGGGTGCAAGTTGTCAGAAAGCGTCTCCTCACTTCCTAACCCTAAATGGACTTTTCTATATCCAACAGCACATGGAACAGTTTTAAACATATTTGGCAACGCTAGCTTTTCTTAGGGTATACCTCTCTAATGATATCCCTTGTAATATAGTGCATGTATAAGATGACATACCTTCAATAGAGGAGTACTGACATGAGTCCGGGAGGTTAGCATAGGAGGAACAGTGCAGTTGGAGGTCTTTGTGACTGTAGCTGCCTGTGCCATAGACTTTTGAGTGCAAGGATAAGCCCTCGGGGAATGGACTCTCAGCATTGGTGACACTGCTAGATTCATGGAGGCCTCTCATGCCCCCACACTGTCCAGTAAGCCTGGTGCTCTGGAGCTGGCAGTCCCCGGTTGAGTTACCTGTCCTCAGCTCCGAGCCATGCTGCTGAGGGCTCAGTATGACCCCCGAAGCTGCCGTGCGAGCCAGAGACCAAATCCGAGGCTTATCTGATGCTTCAAAGTGAGACAGGGACATAGTTCCTGCGGGGCCGGTCGAAGACGGTGCCTTGGACGCCGCAGGGTCCAGGAAGTCGGACGGGAGAGGAGGGAGGGTGCTGACACTTTTGATGCTGCAGGGGAACGCGTGGAAGCTGTTGGTTAAACTCATGTGCAGCTCGGAGGCGCAGTCTCTCTTTTGAGGGGCTCCGGATACCGCCATGACCCTCTGGAGGTCCTGCTCATCCGCAGCCACCTTTTCACAGTCACTGTCCAACTTGTCGCAGTCGTCGTCGTCGTCCATGTCCTCCAGATCACTCAGGTGCAGATCCTTCTCCTCCTTGCAATCAATAGAATCTGCATGGAAGAAAGGTAATTAGCCCAGTTTGAAAAGTTGTTGATGTCATGAACTCATGGAGGCAACAGTTGTTCACACATTTTTTAAAATATAAATATACATGTTACCCTTTGTGGTCCATATTGACAACTGTATTTACTTATATTTAGTGTCAGTAAACTTTTTGCCACCAAAATAAATGATTACCTTTGGTGACACAGTCTTGGTCGCTCTTGTTAAAGTCATCCTTCCTGTCGTCAGTGGCCTTGTTCTTTGGTGACCAGGTCATCTTGTTCTCCTTCTTTAGCCTCCTCCTGGCGTTGGCAAACCAGGTGGACACCTGGGTGAGGGTCATCTTGGTGATGATAGCCAGCATGATCTTCTCGCCCTTGGTGGGGTAGGGGTTCTTGCGGTGCTCATACAACCATGTTTTCAGGGTGCTGGTGGTTTCACGAGTTGCGTTCTTTCTTCTGGCTGTGCCATTAAAGTCTACAGTGCCGTATCTGGAGAAGGGACACACAGAAATACACACACACATGCACACACACAGTGTCCATTAGTGCAGTGAAGGATATCATTGACTACTCACTCCGACATCTTATATCCCTTCTTCCTGCTGTTTGAAATGCAGCTTTCCTCCATGCAGATATGGAGTTACACTCTGACCCTTGATCTGAATGCAGCATATTCACCCTGAAGTGTGTCACAGGTATTACAGAAAGTGGAAAAAGGAACATAGAATGTACCTGTCATATTGATACTGTCCCAGCGAATGGTCGTAAGGATAGTATGCAGCGGTTTGAGTGATGCCAGCGTGTAAAGTGCCTGTGCTGTCCTTAATGTCATACTGTGGATTCTGTAAAAGATAGCAAGGTTGTTGTAAGTATACATGCAACATGTATTATTTCTCAGCATTTTGAGGATTTTTGAAAATAATAATGAAGACATTTGCTATATGCATGCTCTTAAACAGAAATAAATAAATAAGACTTTTTTTTTTTTTTACAGTTTCAGACACAATTTCCATGGACAGAAAATGTTAGCTGACTTTGGGTGTTTAAAATAAATATGAATAAAGAAAGAAAAGTCACATCTGCACGGCAACATTTCCATTTAACAAGTCTTTTAGTCCTTTATCCACTCTAAAATCTTACTTTCTCAAAGTGAATAATTATGAGATTTTTCAAATGCTGGCTCAGCAACATACACAAGAGCCAGTGTTTTTGAAACAAGGCAGCGTGAGGAGGATTACTTCATAATAATAAAATGGCATTTGATTCAAATGAAACAAGTTCCTCTGTATTGCTTCACGTGGCTCCCTTCACCTCAGTCACTGGATTTTTGACTTGCTTCGAAGGAGAAGAAGATGAAACTGGATGCTGGATTAAACGGCTTGTCGAGACGGATACGTTTGCAGTGTGACATAAATTGATGAACAAAACCCAGTTGATCGATTAGCCCGAACCCCATCCTCCCCTCCTCCCCTTTTACGCATCAGATGAGGCAGAAGTGAGCCCACCAGAGTGGAGTAGATAGCGGATGGATCGGTGCTGTAGGGGAAGTAGTTGGCGTAGTTCTGGCTGGCGGCAGCCGCTGCGGCGTAGGGAGAGCTGTACATCCCCAGCGCTGCGTTCAGCTCCGTCCGGCTGCTCGCCAGGAGCCGATTCTCGTAGGACGGGCAGCAGAAGGAGGCAGCGGCGGTCTGGGAGCCGCCTGTCCCATCAGAGACCGACCTGGAAATCGAATCGCAGCAAGTCGTACTGGGGTTTGCCGACACGAAAAACTGCATGAAGAGAATCGTGGGTAAACATGGTCATTGGCTGTTTCAGCTCTCATCTGGATGCCTGTGACAACTCTGAAGTGGCTTTGGGTGATGCGCTGCAACGAATATATCTAAATTGTGTTGCTCATTCAGTTTAGTGTTGAGCCTTTAAATTGAAACGTGTGAACACGTGAGCTTGCTTTCTGTTCACCTCAGTTTTTAATTGTCCCGAATCAGGTGTCTCTATCTTAACGTGAAGGTAAGTCACTTTTCAGAGGACTCCTGCAATGAGAGAAAGTAGCTTACATTCTGAAAACGTGTAATAAGCGGTAGCACCTCGTTGTCCCTTTTTCATGTATTCATTTTAAAAATTAAAATAAAACATTTCACTGGATATTAAGATGGAAAGAGGTGTGCGTAAAAGTGACCTGCTGCAGTTTATCGTCGTTTTTAAAACGAGATAAGAACAATCTAAGACAATATCACTGCAAGCAATTCTTCTGCAATTGAAATATTTGAATTTTATACAAAATGTACTGATCGTTAAAAATAATTTCGAGATAAAAGTTGGGTGACAACTTTTCCATGAGAGTAACTTGTGTCCCCTGATCGACTTGAACTTCTTCAAACTTGCCATTAAGCACAATACTGGTGTCTTTAAATGTAAATAAACCACTTTAATTAAGTTTTAAAAACTGTCATCAGAATGCAAGGTGTCTGACATCCCACACGTCTCATTCAAAAAGAAAGTTTGCGAATGTGTACAGCATGCGTTACAGCCCAATTACACCTCGCAGTGAGCAATATGTGACATTCATCTCTATTGTCAACAGGAAAAAAACACGTGAGTTCATTCATAATTCAGTGTAATTGGACACGGGTGCGTGTATATCGATATTTTGTTCAACAACAAAAGCACCACACGAAAAAAAGCAGTCTTTGTCTAAGAAGTCACTCAGCCATTAATGTTACTTATAGAGAAAAAATGCTCCGACTGTCGTGAAATACAAGACAATATGCACAAAAAAACAGTTGATGTGTGTATGTGTGTGTCGTGTGTGTGCACAACACTTAGAATGAATAAAAAGCAAAGAGGCTTACCTGTGAAGTTGCATTGTAAGGGTATCCAAATTGCGAGAAAGACATAGCTGCTTCTTTTGTTACCATCAGCAATATTCTTCACCCTTGATCGATTGCAACCAATTCTACTTCAAATCCACCGTCTTACACACATTTCCGCGCACGGCCTTTCGCTCAATAATAGATGACTTCACTCATAGGAGGGAGACTTTAGGATGGCACCAGCTGCAGATTGTTTTATATGAATGAATAATCCCCCCAAAGGACCCGATACAAAAATGAAATTAAGCGTCATTAAGTGCAAAAAAAAATTGTTGTTGTGTTAGCTGAAGGAGGCTTAAAGGATAACGTAAGACTTGCAAGATATGGACTCTGCTTGTGCTATTATTTGTGGCTCTATAGTTCTTTAGCATTCATCCATGCAAGGGTATCAGCGTGACGTCACTGTAATCCCGGAACGGCAGGGTACCACGGATAGAATAATGTCTTTGCCAATCACGTCCAACGCAGGGGTTTCTTAAGGTGCACTGTACACAGTCTTGTCCTGCTTTTGTAATAGAATTCTTCTTCGCCGATTTGTTGAGATAACGTCACGGAAAGTTGTTTTAGTGTTCCTTATTATTGCATTGTAGCTTGGCAACATATGGAAACCCTTTGTGGAGTTTAATGAATTTGAAGAACATAAAAATAGTCTTGTGAAATAGAGAGATTACTTGTTTTCTTCCTTTTAGCCTGCATGCAAATAGGAAACAAACTACAAAGTGTGCTGGATATTTTCTGTTTTAAAAGAATGTAGTTTAAAACAGTTTCTTTTATTTACAATCTATCACAATTAAAGCTGGTAGAATAAGCACATTTTTTTCCCTTTATTTAATCTCGACCTCTGTTCGCCTCTGGCTCTCTGGCCAGAGGTCCATCCCGGAGTTAATGAAGATGATGTTTCTATCTTTCTCTATTAGGGCAGTCCCAGCAGGAACGGTTAGAGGGGTTTTGGGCAGGTCAATAGACCAGTGATTGATGCGCGCCTGGAGACCTACGTGACCATTACGCGTAATGCGTAATTGTATCAATTAACAAATGGATACATGCCCTTGTTTAACCAACGAGTAACAGAGTGAAAATATGCCTTAGAGGTGAAATCCGAAGAGCTGTGCTAGAAAAAAAAGACAGTGGAAGCCCTGCTCTCCAGTCTAATTAAATATCAGTGGATGGGGGCGACGAGAATTGCATTTTAATTGAATGATGCTCACTTGAAAGATGGGTAAGGAATGATGCTGCCTCACAGTGAATGAAACGAGAAATAATTTTAAGCCTTATTAGATCAGCAGCTCAACCATCACCAGTTCTCTCGCTCTCTCCCATAAACATAAACAAGCTGTGTCTCCTCCTCGTGTGATGTTGAGCTGGGAGAAGGGAGGGAGGGGGGAGGGAGGGGTTCCTATTATTCCCCCTATACACCCTATATTTGTATTGACAGTGACAGCGATGATCAGTCCTACTGAGTCATACGATCTGCCTGTTTCTGATTATAGGGCTGTGTAAGGTTTCCGTTTTCACGACTGATACCGTGTGCCAAATTCCCCGGTGCCCTGCCGTTCCATAACGGATGTGTGGCGTTTCCTCCCTTGGAGACGCATCTGCGATTATGGGCTTCCTCTCCGAGGGGCGCTAAAGAGCCGCGTGGAGAAGATGGAGATCTCCCGTCAAGAGATTTTACAGAGAGATAAAGTGAACAGAGTGGTCATGGTCCAAGCTCCCGGAAAGTGCCTGGGCAGTAAACACCCACAGGCAATAGCAACTCTCACACACACTGCAACCTCGGTTCTGACAAGTGCTCCCTGCAACTACAACTAAGTTGCAGCTGGGAACTTGTTGGTCCTCAAAACTAAGAATGAATCCCCATGTCACCAAAATCAATGAAACCTTTCACGTGGTTGACATGCAACCAGCAATACAATTTCTTTAATCTTCTCTCTGTTCCCCAACTTGTTGATTCTTTCATCAGAGCCAGGCTCATTCTGCACGCAAACATTTCAAGTTGCAAAAACTCACACAAAAATGGGCACAGTGAAAAAAAAAAACCTTAAAAAATCCAGTATAATTGACAGGGACAGGCCAACTCTATTATTATATAACTATTTTCAAATATAGGCTATTCTTGTGTCAGGACATAAAGTGAAAAGCCACAGCACGTGTTTGTTGGATATTTATAATGTTCCGCATAGAGGAAAACAAGGTATTTCTATACTTCTCATCTACTTCATGAGATAAGAAAAACTACCCAGTTTTCAGCTTTGTGACAATGCAGTTTTCTGATAATTCAGTGGCTCTTTCAATTGTTTAATGAGGAAGTAGGTTGGAGGATTTTCTCAACCACTAAAAGAACACTTTATTCTTCAGTTTATCTGAAAAAATTCAGAATGACAAAAATATCGAGACACACTGTTTTACGTGGGTAGTGGAAAGAGCTCAACACAGATGTCAACAATAGGCAATATTTATGCTTAACTGTCCATTTAGTATCAATGATGGATATCACAACTTTTTTATCAAAGGGGAATGCACACTTTCATTACCACCATTCCACATCATTCCATAGGAGAATGTGTACACAGAGAAGGTTGAAACAAGCTAAATGTAATTGCATGCCGGTGGTCGATGCTTTTCTACAAGGGCATGCATGATGGCCCAAGTGCATATGGACAGACTCATGCATAATGCATGTCCAGCAGTCAGCGTAGATCTCACTGAATCAGGCCAAAAAGAACGCTAATTGTAATGGCAGACTGGCCGCAGTGCCCTTCCCTTTAAAACGTGTGACAACCCCAGAATGAGTCATTTCTACATTGTTATGTCTGGATTACTTAGTACTCACATTTTTACAAGGTTTTCTTTTTAAAGCAGCTAAATGGCAGACTACAATAATTAGTGACTCCTCCCTCCTTTCTTTTCCCGAAAAAAACTTTTTGGCAAAATCTGGTTTAGAGGTTTTATTTCAATTAAATGAAATGTATTTTGTACAGCCCCACATCCTGAATTGGTACGCATATGACATCCTCTCACTGAGAGCCCTCACATTGTTCCAGGAAAAAACTAAATACCTTTAACAAGAAGAGAAAAAAGACAACAGGGGAGGATCCCTGTTGCTCTCCCGAAATGCAATAGATGTCATTATGTACAGAATGAACAACATAACAGAGTTACAACACATTCAATGCATATGACAGACAGTATTCAAATAATGAGATTATAACCGGAATAATTATTGAAAAATCACGACTACTAATAATGACACGAGTGGATAGTAGAATAATAATGATAATAAAAGCAGTAATGGTATTGGTAGAAGTAATAGTAATGTGACTAATACTAATAATAATGAAAGTAGCAGTGGGTGTCAGCAGGGCCACGGCAAGAGGCACGACCACGGTCCAGATAAAACCACGATCCATGGAAACCTGTGAGACGAGAAAGTACAAAGACCCGGTGAAGAAGCAGAGTTAGTAATGTGCATTTATGGGACATTAATTCATACAGGATAGAGGAGAGAGAGAAGAGGAGAGAGGAGCTCAGTGTATCTTAGGATGTCCCCCGGCAGTCTTGGCATGTAGCAGCATAAGGGCTGGACCAGGGCAAATGTGGTGACTGTGGCTGCCCCCCGGACTGAAAGTGGAAGCTGGTTCCATAAAAGAGGAGCTTGATAACTGAAGGCTCTGGCTCCCATCCTACTTTGTAGGACTCAAGGAACCACAAGTAGCCCCGCATTTAGTGAGCGCAGCTCTCTAGTGGGGCAATATGGTACTACAAGCTCCTTAAGATATGATGGTGCATCTAATTTTTGATTTTATGGAAAGCCTGTGCAGAGCAGCTCATACAGGAGTAATGTGATCTCTTTTCTTAGTTTTTGTGAGTACACAAGCTGCAGCATTCTGGATCAACTGGAGAGTCTTAAGAGACTTGTTAGAGCAGCCTGATAATAAGGAGTTGCAGTAATCCAGTCTAGAAGTAGGAAATGCAGGAACTATTTTTTCTGCAACACTTTGAGACAGGATGTGCCTGATTTTTGCATTGTTACGTAGGTGAAAAGAAGGCAGTCTTCTTTGTTTTATCTGTGAGTTAAAAGACATCCTGATCAAAGATAACTGAGAAATTCTTTACGGTGGTGCCATCTTGAGAAACTCTTTTATTAGATCATTTCAGAGGTGTTCTGGGCCTTGTAGAATAACTTCAGTTTTGTCTGAGTTTAACATCAGGAAGTTGCAGGTCATCCAGGTTTTTATGTCCTTAAGGCATGCTTGGAGTGGTTGGTTTAGGATATTATATAGAGTACTACTCTCACATAGGAGCAATATCCTATCACAAAGTGCATTTATTTAACAGCAGGAGGGTGTAACAGCCATCCATAAACTGTTGGGCCCTGTTCAAGTGCGAGCCCCTGTCCCAGGCCGCACACACCACCCTGTTTAAATCATGTATCATTTGTATCGAATGTGGTGGTAAAATAAAACTGGGAAAGAATGTGGAGAAAATCATCTTTAGAGTGCCACATTAAGTGACAACACAAAGCGCACCATAAAGTAGATTTGGTTTAATTCCAATGTTTAGCATCCTGCAGACCTGTCTTCTCCTGATACAAGCAAAGTGTCCATTTCTCTATTTGAAATAAGCTGCAACAAACTCCGACAGTTAGAATTCGTTGACATACTATGTGAACCAAGACAGGTCATGTAGAACATTTAACTACTTGCAAACAAAGGCATTCCCCCTTACAGTACATTCACGCAGATTATTTAAGAGGAAGCAAGTCCAAACCTCCATTATATCTTGTTCTGACGGATCCATGCGGTTACTAATGAGACTGAGTAAAGCACGCATCTTCCATTAGAAGCATCACTGGGCGGAAAAAGAAAGAAAAGAAAAACTGGAAAGGTTAAGTCAACACTCAATAGCTCCCAGCCCTATACTCCTACTTAATACATTTCCTATGCTGACTTAATGAACCACACAAAGCCTTTCTGGTTTTTCATCAGATGGGGGGTAGCAGCGGCGCTGGTGGTGGTGGTGGAGGTGGAGGGGGTGTGTATGAAATGGTAATAAGGGCAGAAAGATGGAGAGACTGAGGGAGAAGCCCGAGCCGAGCAAGGGATGAAGCTGCACCTACCTGGAGGTGTGTGATCTCATTAAAGCCAAATTGGTATATGCCAATAAATCCAAGGCACTTGTGATTTGGAATTATTACACTCACGCACACATTCACTGCATACACACACACACACAAACTTCCCCCGTGAAGAGCATTTATTCGTGCTGCAAAATTATCCAAAATGGAAAGAAAAGTAATGAATATTGTAATGAGAAATAATAGAGCAATGGTGGATACGGTCACAGCAATGGCCAGCCAGTTAACACCAAAACAAACATCCCAGGGCTGCTGAATAATTACAGCACACAAAGGGAGTCATTAAAGCTTCATCAAACAAGTATGACATTATGACGACTGTCTCAATAAGTCAATCTGGCGTGGTGAGAAAAAAAGAACAAAAACTCATGATGGTACAAGTTAGATTGCTGTTGGTTTAGTGTCACTGTGCTGTGCTGTGCTTTGATTGGTCTCTTGACTTTAAAAGACAATGTTTGTCCTGAAAGAACGTAATTACACATATATCCATTTGGTTTTGTTTTCCACAATTCAAACGTGAATCTGAACATTAATGGACGGGCATAATTGGTGTTTCATTTGTACCCGTGCCACTTTAGTTGCCTGCATTCAGATGTTTAACTCAAACAAACCTAAGGCATTTTGTGTTGGGAGCCGCAAATCCCAGAGGCCCCCGGGGCTCCTGGGAGAGGGAGAGAGAGAGAGAAAAAGAGAGAGAGAGAGAGAGAGACATTTAATTGTTGTTTGTGTGTGCTGGCTGGTAGAGTCCCCTTGAGGCTCTACTGTAAAGCTATCATCAGTGGTGGTGTCAGGGATTTGTAGCTTGTCACTGAGAGAGAGACTGCTGGCAGTGACTCTGGGAAATAACTACTTAGAGAGAGGGAGATAGAGAGAGAGAGAGAGAGAGAGAGAGAGAGAGAGAGAGAGAGAGAGAGAGAGAGAGAGAGAAGGTGTGTGTAAGAGAGATAGAGAGACGGTGAACGAGTGGGAGGAATGTGTGTTTCTTTTCTCCCCGGGGTGTCTGTGTGTGTGTGTGTGTGTGTGTGTGTGTGTGTGTGTGTGGTGGGGTTGGTTGTGGGTCGATCATGTGATGTGTGGATCCATGTGCCGTCTTTCATCTTGGGGCCTTAGGCTCTTTGTCTATGTGTGTTCTTGCCGGCAAGTGGTGTGTGTACATTCCTATTCTGGGTGTGTCAAAGCTCCCGCGGTGGCATTGCGTGGATCCGCGTCTCCCTGTGAATTAACGTTCACATTTCTACTCAAATATGATCAAATATGTATTTTCAGTCACCGGCAGTAATGAGGTCTGTGCAAGCTTGTTTGTGTGGTCTTCGCCGAGATAGATGCTAACTTCAAACCGAAGGCGGAGGGCCAGAAGCAGCAAAACGCTGCTGTCGGGTAAATACATGTATCTGCAAAAAAACAAGTTCCTCTGGAATGACGAATGGAGCGCTCATTTTCTCATTGACAACCATGTATTTCTGAAATCGCATGTTGGCGGTTGACCAGGTTTCAAGGGCCCGAGGGTCATGAAATTCACTCAACTCATAAATGATCATGTCAGCGTTCAAACAAAGGAAGAAAAAGGAAGACGAGGAAAATTGCAGTTACATGGTTTCCATCTGACTGCAGCTGCTAAATTCACAGCAGCATTGTGGCCCATCTCTAGGGCCCGCAGAGGCAGAAAGACAGTTCCTATTACTGTCAGTCCAATTACCGGCCACAGCACAGCCACCGCTGTCAACACCAGACGGGTCATGGTATGCATCGGCATCTTTTCTCTCATGTTCGGCCATGTTTTCAAGGCAGGAGAACTTCTACGTTATGCAGCACAGCTTTGAGCTGCAAGCAACTGGTTATCAACATCATCGACTCTTATAAATTAGCCATTATATGAGGTCAAGAGTTGAGCAGAGTAGGAAGTCATCAAAGAGCTCGATCATTATGAGATGTGAAGGAGACCTACAACCGGGCTTCCATGCAATGATAGCCTGCTTTAGGGATGTACGCTGCAAACGAGGAAAGATGTGTGACCAAAATGACAACACATACAACAACAATACATACATGGCTACAATACATCCCCTGTGGTTGTATGTGCCCTTGTGTAAATCCACCACACACACACACATATACACCCAGAAGTGTGGAATGTGATGAGAAGTGGTCTAAATATTGAAACACTCTCCATTACACAAGACAGTGCTGTGCGTTGAGCGTGTCTGCTGAGCTGCCTCTAGTGTTGCACCACATGGCAACAGAAAAGGCCCAGCCCCATCTGGTCTCGGTTCAGTCTGGTTTACTGCAAAGTGGTGCCAATACAAATAGCTGCGCTTGATGTTTGTTTGCATAAATTGTTTTGAAAGGCTTCACCAAGAGTTTTTTGGGGCGGATTACGGTGTGGAAGTTGGGGAGCCAAACGTGGTGGAATAATCCTCACTGAGCTGACATTTAGATTTGCTCTTCTTTACGAATTAAAAAAAAGAAGATTGTTTTGGATTTTTCTTCTCGGTTCCTGGCAGTGAGCTTGGACTGTGAACTTTTCAGTGGGTTGTGTGTGTGTGTGTGTGTGCGTGTGTGTGTAAAGCGTGTGTGTGTATAGAATGTGGGTGTATGATGATGGAGAATGCTGAGCAGCTCTCTCTTCTCTCATAGCACAGCAGTGTCAATTTCAATCACATCAATGTAGCGTTAAACACATGCTAAAAGTTCAGTTGAAAGTTCAGAGGCCCAATGCAATGTGGGGAAAATGTCTCTCTTCCTATATCCCTTGCATACCCACTTTCATTTTTCTTCCACATGTCAAGGCAAAGGAAGGAAAAGGCCAAGTTATGTAGTGAGGTGAATTAGGCTTGTATTACACTGATGAAAAAAAGTAAGTGAAGGTCTATCTTCCATTAAAGTCGGGACATGTTTGCTATTGTTTGGATTGTGCATCCTGGTGAAAAAAAGAACAACATAGCAACCAATCAGTAGTCACCATACCTTAGTTTGAGTTTTGTTATAGGTTTAAGCTAATTGACCTGATTGATTTCATGTCCAGGTATTGGCCAGCATAATGCTAACTGGGACCAGACAGAGACACCCAGGCCCCCAGCGTCACAGCCAGAGCCCTCGATTGGATGGAAACGCAATTCTACCAATGACAGTTCAATCGTTCGGCCCCTCTGTTCCTCATTTGCTGCTTAGCCAGTGGAGGTCCCTCCATGGTCGACTCGCAACTGGATCCAGATGTGGCTAAAAATATTATTATGCTGCAACATTTGTTTTTGTCTTCAGATGCTCTACAGCCACATTGTGTCAGGGTGCAGAGCTAATGATGGTATCTTTTCTTGTCCCCGGACAAAAACCTGACACTTCTGCTCTATGCTTACCATTGATGGGTTTGGTCTCAACACACACAGGCTTGACAAGCTCAGCAACCAGTGCTACATAATGACTGGACCTACTTCCCTTAGCGCAAGACTGTTATCTAGCAGTGACTAAGTGACTACATATACAATAACTATAATACAATTCTGTTTTTCTGCTTCTTTTCTGAGGAAGAAAAAGAAGACATCTGGTTTATTCTCAGTGAAAAGCACAGACTCACATTAATATAATCTGGTGTCAATCAACATAATATTATGCTTTTTGCATCCTAAAATCTCTGCTTAAACTTGAAGATGGTTGTTTAATTTCCATTTTCTTTTTCCCTAATCCAGCTCTATCAGCAGGCCTGAGCAAAGCTTTTTTTGACGTCTTCCGTTGCCCCGTGTACATCTACCTCAGGGCAAGATAAAAAGTAAAGAGAAAAAAAAAGAATGGGGCTCCCTCAATCCATCCAACTTAAAAGCAGATGTTACATGTTTGCAACATCAAAAGTCTATGTTAACTGTATGAGGGTGAAATCATATACCGTTGATTAGCCTTTTCACTGGTTAATGTAAACGAGCTTCGGACATGGTTGCTGAGTGAACCCTGACCTTCCCCTCAAGGCCAATACATCATCAGATTACAGAAGAAACACACACTTTTGTTTCAACTTTGCCTTGTTAAGGCTAATTTCTGATTTGCAGATTGTCAAGCTTACTTTGGAGAAAGCACGAGGACTGGATCAGGTGTCCACAAGGCCCCCCCTGCACCTTGAAATACAACTTGGCTGTTTTTAGGATCCTCTTTCTCCGCTCTGGTCAAGATGTTTTCCATTTGGAGGTTGAGATATCGAGAACATAGACGTGCCTTCTATTTATCTCAAGGATATTTATTCTGAGAACGATAAGGGGGAAAATATGGACATAAAAGTGGTGCACGGGGGAGCGTGGGAGAGCGGGAGGGATATAACAGCATTCCTTTTAAATATATGGTGAATGAGGGTCCTTCAACAAGTGTTGTGTTTACATTGCTTGTGGGAAAACAAATTGACACTGAGGGGGCTGTAAAACAGCTCTTTAGCACGGCTTAAATTCCAAGCGGCAAGTAGTGTCACCCCAAGGTGTTGAGAGTAAATATATGGTGTTACCTTTAGGCTAAATAGGGGGAAAAACACACACACAGATTGAAGTGAGTGTCAGTGACGACGTAGAGAGAGTGTTTTACCTAGAAGCAGCAAAAGTGAGAACAAGTAATAACATTTATGATTCCTAGTTGTTTAATAATAATAATAAAGTGTTCACATTAGATATAAAAAAAGGAAACACTTGCACCTCAGTGCATTCGCACTGCAGAACCGAGTAAAGAATACCCTAAAAGCTCACGTTTGTATTGACATGATGAGGATAACTGTAGATAGAGGGCCCATTAGTTGCCTACTTTTCCAGGGGGCAACTGCTCCATCCAAGGGAAACAATAATTAATGACCGGCTGAATATATCCAACATGCTTTTCATCACCCTAGGTCAGACCCCTTGACTTCCCTTTTGAGCCCAGGAAGTCAAACAATGATGCTCCACTAATGTGGCTGTGAATTAAAATAAACACCTTGGAATATACACTAAGTCCTGTGTTTGTTACCCCGTCATTAGCAATGTAGGAGCAGTGGGCTGCTGGGAAGCGCCCGAGGAGAAACTACACTGTAAAAAAGACAACTAGCAATTGTTGATCACATAAAGGTTTTCAAATTAATCTGACTCAAAAACAAAGCTTTGCCATATGCAACTAACAAAAACGTGTCAGCCAACTTCTCACTATCGTTGCCCTAATACGTATTTTCAAAACGGATTATCAAGCATTTTTGAGTGGAGCCTTATTTTTCTTGATGAAAACTCCTTGATGACTGCGTGCATGCGCCTTGCGGTAATGTACAGGGTTTCTGAGTCTTGAGTCGGCAATGAAAGCGATGCTGAGCGTGGTGGTTGGACATCTTGTGAACCCAAATTCAACTTGGGTCAAAAGTTGGCGATTCTCGAACTAGCTACTTGCCGACCTGAAGTTTTCCTCATTAAGTAAGTGTATTTGTTTACTAAGTTAGGTCGCTACCACTGTTAGCTTTGTTAGCTACATTACACATAGCATTCCACACAGTGAATGCTGCATAACCCCGCTAATACGCGACATGCAGTTGCTGCAATAGGCCAGCGCTCTCGTGGACCCGGGAGTTCTGCCGTTAAGCCAGTTAGCTACTTGCATTGTATTTGTTTAGCTAACACGAGCCAGTCGTTTACCATGTGGTGTCGAATACTACCCCGGTCCATTATGGTGATTACGTACAAACCAGTATGTTATACTGTTATACCATTTGTACACAGCCTCTTCAAGGCGGTAATGTATGTAAGGTTATCTGGATGTTTTGTGTATAACGTGCGGACATGAAATATGGGGCCGTGTTATTTAAGAACATTTTAAGAACAATAGGTCCTCCGCTCCGACTACGTCAGTGCTTGGGCCCTAATAATAATAACATCCATTTTCATTATATACAATATGGTTAAAGTCATTCATGAACCAACTTTCTTTTGGCCTGAACAAGTCCTTCAAGGACTCATTTGCACTGCTTAGCCATGTGCCTTTTCCTTGCAGTCCTTTCTGTCCATACCAGTATTGTATTTGTGGTATCGGGTATCATGATACTTATGGCAGGTATCGTATCAAAGTTATAATTTTCATATCGTGACAACCCTAGCAGGAGGTAAAGGCAGAAAGGACTGCAAGGAAAAGGCACATGGCTAAGCAGTGCAAACGAGTCCTTGAAAGACTTGTTTAGGCCAAAAGAGGAAGTTGGCTCATGAATGACTTTAACCATATTGTATATAATGAAAATTTATATTTGTTGTTATTATTATTATTACGGCCCGAGCACTGACGTAGTCAGAGCGGAGGACCTATTCTTAAAATGTTGTTTATAATTATTATTTTGGTGCAATCTATGTTCTTAATCAGATCAGTTTTGAATTTTGGTCGGAACAATCAAAAGACCGTAGTTATAAAAGCTGGAGGTCTTATCAAACAATGTGTTTGTTTAATAAAATCAAACTGACTGATGACTACATAGTTCCTTCCATAAGTATGAGCAATTGTTGTTACATCATTTTACAAATGTGTGTTTGAGGTGAAAAAAACGGACGAATTTCGCTAAAAAGCGACAAGTTTGCAGGTATGAATATAGGAGGATTTAAAAGCATGTTTTTTTTTTTTTTAAACCATCGCCAAAACTACACTGTTTATCCTAAATCATTCCCACAATCCTTGAACAGCATGTGCCACAAATGCTTCCGTCAGTAAAAGCAACCTAAACAAAGCTTAAAACAAAACTACATGTTTCATTTCAAATCTAGCCACACATATAATGGGTCTGTAGAATGGTGTTAAAGTTAGAATGAGTAGAAATGTATTTTGTCTTTAAATTGTCATTAGCACTCAATCATGCATGTGTTGTTTTTCCTCAGGAAATGCCATCCTCACAGTCAATGAAGATGATAAAGCTCCCTCATCACCAAATGTGCGAGATGTATCGGTGGTGTTGGAAGGGACCGTTGTGCTTCATGACCTACCAGACCTCTCTACTGCCTTTCCATACGTCTTTGGTATATTGTATGCCATGAACTGTGATTATCCAAAGGAGATAACATGGCATTGAAATGATAATGTTATTGTTAGCCTGACAAAAATATCATAATTCTGTGAAGAAGAAAATCTAAGTTTTTTTTTGTATTTCGAGCAGCACTCGAAATACAATTAGTAACATACAATTGTTCTCTCACTGAAACAAGAATTGTAAATGTATTCAACACATATCTGTGTTTGTGAACAAAGTGGGAAAGATCTTCTACAACAACTGGTGTTTGTTGTCAAATCCAAGAGCCAATCAGCTATCTGATCTGGTGACAGCCAAGCGTTTCCCATCATGCACTGGGCCATGCAGTCGGTGGCGAGCTCCTGCAGCAAGAAATCGGACATCGGAGCAAGTTGGACGACGATCTAACCTGCATTGCGCCGGACTGGCTAATCTCATATTTAAATCTATTTGTATTTGCCATTTATTATTGACAATTTATGAACGTGTACATGTGGCATTTTGTAATTAAAAAAAAAAAGTTCCAGATTTGTGTAAAGCCGCCATTTTGTCAACACCGTCGAGCCTGATCCTAGAGTGTGACGTTACCGTTTAGAATCAAAGCTTTCTAGAAGGCGGCGCCAACGGTTATAATCAAATCCAGATAGCAGTCGACTCCGGGGCGAATCCGCCATACTGTCGCACTCGTTTCTGCCATGCGCACCGGATACGCCGCCTACGGATCGCGGACCGTCAAACAACGGATTTGTAAATCGAACGCACCTTTTCCCCCAGTATGCTGCAGGCAGGTAATTGGCCGCCTATACATTACATTACATTACATGTCATTTAGCTGACAAAAATATCTATTGCCTGATAACAGCCAAATATTTAATGAACATAGACTGTTCAACAGAAAAAAACACACCCCACAGCCCTCAAATAAGGAGACTCTAGGTTTTCAGGTAAAACCATAAAGATAATGATAAAATAATATCATGATGTTTGACATCAAATTAAACGGCAGAACATAAGCTAAAATAATTAGTACGCCGTTTTCAAATGCTCCAAACACAACATCAGTTTTCTAACCCCAAAAAGCTCTTTTCTATTTTTTCCAATCTCCTTCACCCCTCTCCACCCTTCTACCAAGCCACTTTGTTGACTACATTACAAAAAAGATAGACGACATACGCTCTCATTTACTAATCCATCTTCTATAACTACACCTCCATTAACTTCATCTTTTTTCCTTTTGCTTTCCTCTTTCCCCCCCTGTCTCCCAATCAAGTTATTTCCTTGGTAACCTCTGCCCGCCCAACCACCTGCCCCCATCCCATCTCACATTCTCCAGTCTATTGCTCCCGACCTTCTTCCCTTTCTCACCCATCTTATTAACACCTCCCTCTCAACTGGCTGTTTCCCTAACTCTCTGAAGGATGCAAGAGTCAACCCTCTCCTGAAGAAACCCATTCTCGACCCGTCTGAAGTCAACAACTACAGACCTGTCTCTCTCCTCCCCTTCCTTTCTAAAACTCTAGAGCGAGCTATCTTTAATAAAGTCTCCTCCTATCTCCACAGTAACAACCTTCTTGACCCTCATCAGTCTGGATTCAAGGCAGGCCACTCAACAGAGACTGCCCTCTTTGCTGTCTCTGAGCAGCTTCACACTGCTAGAGCAGCCTCTCTCTCCTCTGTCCTTATCCTTCTAGACCGTTCTGCTGCCTTTGACACAGTGAACCACCAGATCCTTATTTCCTCCCTCCAGGACCTGGGTATCTCAGGCTCCGCGCTCTCACTCTTCTCTCCTCCTTCTCTGCCTCTATCTCTGCAGCCAAAAGCCTGTTCTACCAATCCATAATCGAATCCTCTTTCCCTAACCCCAAAAGGCTCTTCTCTATTTTTTCCAATCTCCTTGCCCCCCCCTTGCCCCCCTCCTCCCTCCACCCTTCTACCAAGCCACTTTGTTGACTACATTACAAAAAAGATAGACGACATATGCTCCTCATTTACTAATCCATCTTCTATAACTACACCTCTATTAACTTCATCTTCTTCCCTTTCACTTTCCTCTTTCACCCCCTGTCTCCCAATCAAGTTATTTACTTGGTAACCTCTGCCCGCCCAACCACCTGCCCCCTTGACCCCATCCCATCTCACATTCTCCAGTCTATTGCTCCCGACCTTCTTCCCTTTCTCACCCATCTTATTAACACCTCCCTCTCAACTGGCTGTTTCCCTAACTCTCTGAAGGAGGCAAGAGTCAACCCTCTCCTGAAGAAACCCATTCTCGACCCGTCTGAAGTCAA
The DNA here is from genome assembly GCF_009769545.1 of Cyclopterus lumpus. Lineage (NCBI taxonomy): Eukaryota > Metazoa > Chordata > Actinopteri > Perciformes > Cyclopteridae > Cyclopterus > Cyclopterus lumpus. The sequence continues at coordinate 21,927,446 of NC_046968.1, forward strand.
CAACTACAGACCTGTCTCTCTCCTCCCCTTCCTTTCCAAAACTCTAGAGCGAGCTATCTTTAACCAAGTCTCCTCTTATCTCCACAGTAACAACGTTCTTGACCCTCACCAGTCTGGATTCAAGGCAGGCCACTCAACAGAGAGTGCCCTACTTGCTGTCTCTGAGCAGCTTCACACTGCTAGAGCATCCTCTCTCTCTCCTTATCCTTCTAGACCTTTCTGCTGCCTTTGACACAGTGAACCACCAGATCCTTATTTCCTCCCTTCAGGACCTGGGTATCTCAGGCACCGCACTCTCACTCTTCTCATCCTACCTCACCAACCGCACTTACTGGGTAACCTGGAGAGGATCTGTGTCTGAACCTTGTCCTCTCACTACTGGGGTCCCTCAGGGCTCAGTCCTTGGTCCTCTTCTCTTCTCTCTGTACACCAACTCTTTGGGCTCTGTCATTCGCTCGCATGGCTTCTCCTACCATAGCTACAGTGATGACACCCAATTGATCCTCTCGTTTCCCAAATCTCGGCCTGTCTGACTGACATCTCTCAGTCGAAAATTAACCCGGACAAGACTGAACTTCTCTTCCTTCCAGGAAACGGCTCTCCCACCCACGACCTGACTATTACCTTCAACAACTCAGTGTTGGCCCCAACTCCGACTGCCAGGAACCTCGGTGTGACACTCGACAGTCAACTCTCGCTGACTGCCAACATTACTGCAACAACACGCTACTGCCCCCGGGATGCATAGGGGCCAGAGCGGGCGACATTTAATCTTGTTTAAAACTGCTGGCTAAAGATGAGCGTAGTTACAGTAAGATTATAATACACGCCGGCGGTAATGACTCCCGATCGCGGCGGTCAGAGGTCACTAAAATTAATGTGGAATTGGTGTGTGCTTATGCCAAGACAATGTCGGACACCGTAATTTTCTCTGGCCCTCTCCCCAATCCGATCAATGATGACATGTATAGCCGCATGTCGTCATTCAACCGCTGGTTGTCCAGGTGGTGCCCAGCAAACAATGTGGGCTATATAGATAACTGGCAGACTTTCTGGGGAAAGCCTGATCTGATGAGTCGAGACGGCATTCATCCCACTTGGGATGGAACGCGTCTCATTTCTGCAAACATGGCCAAGTTGATTAACGGACTTAATCCATGACCCAGAGTTCAGATCAGGAAGCAGAAGCAGAGTTGTAGTCTTCCACCCTTCTCTGCACTTCCATCCGAGCAGTTACCCACCCTTAACCTTAACTCTATAGAGACTGTGTCTGTCCCACGGCCACTTAAATTAATCAAATGAACTTTTCACTACTAAGGTCTCAAGATCACACTGCCTGACTTTGGAATGAATCGGGTTTAATCTCTAGGAGCAGTTCGGTGTTTTACAACTCCCCAAAACGTGAAGAAAAGCCTAAAAATATGCCACTGGGTGGCGCTATGACTACAATTCAAAATTAACATATGGATGTCTTCAGGGTCAGTATGTCATGACAGATGAGAAATATGGAGCAGATTAGATAATGTATGGCCAAGTTAAAACACGATTAAGTCGTCGATGACCGGTCTTGGAGGGCGACGATGATCTGCAACGTCTCCTTGGAAAAAGGAACAATTTCAGCTCCTCCAATATTTTGTTGGTCACTTTTTTGATACTTTTGCCACTGCAACATAACTTCTTATCAGCTCTGAACTGTGTCTCTGTGCCTTTTGATTTAAGAGTCCAGACCTTTTTCTAACCCCAGCTTCCCGTGTCCCGTCGCCGCCCCGGTCAACTCCAGCTCCCTGTGTCCCGTCGCCGCCCCGGACGCTTCTGGCTTCAGACCCCGGGGCCCCTTTGGCGCCGCCTGCTGCTCCAGAGCCCTGCTCTCCTGAGCCCGGTTCCTCCATCCCGTCCCCCTGGAGCACGTCTGTCCGCCTGGTGGCCGTCCTTCTGCCTGTCCCCCGGAGCACGTCTGTCTTCCGGCCCGCCCCCCGGACTGCTTCTGCCATGCCTACGTCCCGCCTCCAGCTCTCCGACACCAACCCTAGGGGACCGTGTTATGTTGGGACGTCTGGAATCTTTGCCCAGCACTAATTATTATATATGCAGCACTTGTGGTGCATATTAATTGATTAATTGATTATTGTTGTGTTGCTTCAGAGGGCGAGTAATACAACTATCACAGCTGTTAGACACGCAATAGACAGCATCAGGAACACAACCACCATCAGGCACCAATTTATGTCGTCCTTCCTCTTCATGAAGGCTGCAGACAGCTTGGCGGTCTTACACCAAACATGTTGCACATTTTTCGCGCAAGTAGATCTATATAGACTTTAGTCAGCTACTGTAAGTAAGTGTTGTCTCTGCAGGCGACTGGGCGGGTCATCAGGGACAGTGATCGGACTGAGCTCTGAGGCTGAGGTCTTGTAGCCCCCAGTCCTCCCCCAGGGTGTAGGGGGCCTTGCCAGAGGCTTATCGCCTCACACACATTGTCATTTCCTATAGCCTCTTCCCTACTCATCCCTCTCCCCGTCCTCTTCCTTCCACCTCCCGCCGCTCCTTCCTCTTGTCTCTCCGTCGCACCTCCTCAAGCTGTCGGCACGCTGGTTCGGAGGGCATCCTTCAGGAAGGAGAGGTCCATGTTCCGACCACGGGCTGATAGAGGGGGCCCGATAACCCCGGAGCCAAGTGCTACACTGCCAGCTGACATGAAGCAGATGTCCTCCTGACCCCTTTCGCTTTGGGAACAGGACACCCAAACACAAACACTACGGGGCTCAAATGTCGGCAGAGCCCCTCTGCTACTGAGAAGGTGGAGCGTGATATAGTTTTGAGAACATTTAAGCTGAGGTGCGGCATAGCAATCATTTTATACATATTATTTATCTAGTAAATTAAAGAAGAACACTAAATGTATTTATTTAATGGTGACCAAGGGCGTTGATCTATGGAACAATGTGGAGCTCAGCAGAGTCACCAGAAGAAGATGTGTCTTTTGTACTGGCGCTAGCTTTTGTACAGTTTTCAATTAATAAATTGTCCATGGCAAATTGGTATAGAAATGGTTAATCTATATAAAAACTCAAAAACAAACTCTAACAAAATGAGAAAATGGAATTTTTATAATATAATAAATGTAAAAGTTTTCTGTGATGGGTATGTCCCAAATGCACTGAAGAAAGCATTGTCACAAGTCTGATAACAGACGCTTAAAGTCACATGCAGTTTTTGTACCATGCGGAGACCATAAGAAATTATGTAATGTATGTCCCTTTAGGTTAGGTTATCTCTCATACACAGACACACACACACACACACCTGGCCAGCCTCTGGGGAAGAAAGGTGGAGTTGAGCATACACAGAGACCTCACAGCCCTGTGACCTCATCACTATTCAGAACCAGCGGTGAGAAGACGGGTGGCACTATGTTCCCAGTATACAGCTCAGCCCCAGTGCTATGGACGACGTGCACGGATGGGGGCGTTGTGGGGTGGGTCGGTAGCAGCTTCCCCTTGAATTCCACCCCCGCCCGACCACAACCACTGCAACACACACATGCACATACACACACACACTCACTTCCTCCGGGGAGATAGGCGGCCTCTGCTTTCTGTCAGGGTGTCCTCAGCCGCAGACCCCTGGGGCCCCTCGCTTGGTGGGAATCTGGTCTTCCCACTCTAAAGATGCCCCCCTCCCCTACAGATGAGAAGGAAAACAAGACCTGAGAAAAACATTGCTGCTCATCCTCTGCTATCGTCTCCCATATTGTCTTTGCTATCTCTCTCTCTCCGACGCCCCCGTCCCCTTCTCTTTCTTCTGCCGAGGAGGTCGATAGCGTTAATTGGCTCACTCAGTCACCGGTACATTGATTGCGGTCACTAATAAAAGGGCTATTGATTGGCACTTTGTTTAACACTGGTCCATGCAGTGAGAGCTGCCCTCTAATACCATCCTGACAGCAACCTTTTCCTGTTTGCCAGTCTCTTAATGTCATAAATTATGTCAGTCGATTAAGGAGATATTTCTCCTCTCATGTTTTGGCCCCAGTGTGAGGACATTTCTTAGATTGCGGCTGCAGAAGAGTGAGGACAAGTGGCTTCTGAGAGCAACAACCTGGCATCCTGGGTTTTAGGCTTGTTTGCTGAAAAACCCACAGCCAGATGAAAAGATAAAAATAAAGTACACACATATCAATAAAAAGCTGAATTTTTGAACATATTGCATTATTTAACACTGTTTAATATCTGCAGTAAGACCTCTAAGACCAAAGTTGGCTATTGCAGCTCCCATCAGCTGATCAGATGAACCATAAAAGGCACACAACTGGGCCCTCAGGAAATGTTCTTAGTATTGACACAAGTGACATGTTTTAAACTTTAATGTTAAATGTGATTTTGCACCATTACCTTTTGGTCACTTTGAGTACTATTGAAAGGACAAATGGGATACACATTTGTTCAAAAAAGTACAACAGCCCTAATTTGCATGACCGAATCTAATTTAATTGTATCTTAAGAGCGCCAGTCAAAGCACTGCTTTCCACTATACTCACGATATGTGTGATCCAACCCTTTCTCACTCAAGGAATCGTAGAAACATAATTTAATCAAAATGGTATCATTCTCTCTACATACATTTTCTGAAAAGTTACTGTAGACACTCTGCAACATTTGCTGATAATGGGTTACCTCAATTAGATCGGTACAAGGTGATTTTCACCTTTACAATTTTAGCAGACATGTCTGTTCCCGCGCCAGGAACACGCGGGTCGACAGGAAAGCGTCTGCTCAATATTCTCAAAACAAACTCATTGCAATTAGCTGGGTGCTATTCTTCCCAGAGCCGTTCTGAAGCTTCAGTAAGTCAAAGGCAGGTCTCCTGAGAAAGGCGATGAAAACTGGAAATGGGGTGTAAGTACCTCCATGAGAGATTTAATTATCGCCATTAAATATTCAATGATCAATAGAATTTGTTTTAGCCGATCAATAGGTGGCAAGGCCCGAGAAGGACAATGTGCATAAGTTGCTATTTGCATTTCAAAGCAGCTGCCACGTGGCCCCATTGGAAATCCATACCATTTTGTTAGGCTGTATTTCATATTTAGCTGCTTTATCCCCTTATCACTGACTGCTATTGATTCCCTTCTCTTTATTTACTGCCTACAAACTGCCTTAGGTTTAAAATGTCAAAATGTTTTTAGGGAAGCCGATATACCTCCATCTTCCTTCCCCATCTCATATCTAGCGCTTTTCTTTTTTTCTCTTTCACTCTCGTTCTCTCTCTATAATTCCCTTGTCTCCCTTTCCCCTTTCTCCCTCCCTCGCTCTCACTACACCTCTCAGTAAAGCTGGAAATTAAACCCTGTCATCTTCCCACCCACCGTACAGAGCTCTGCTCACTCGGGTGTGAATCTGAACATTATTCAAATAAATATCTCAGAAGTGTCAGGGGAATACTCCGAGCCACTTCAAAGAGGCCCACCCACCCCCCAACCCTTCAATGTTGCTTGTTCTTGCCAGAGTCCTATTTTGTTTACCTGAACCGACTCTAATGGCTTGTTTTTCGCAGCACCTATCACATGTTCAAGAGCAACATTTAGCCAAGTTCACGTGCACACATGTTCAGGTCTCACCGAGGCTTTGATTGTTTTCCAGTTTCGACCAAAAACTCTGTCTCTCTGTTTTCCTCACATGTCTTTCAAGCGCCTCTTAACTTTCATTCCTCTTTCTAGCTGTGTGCCCTCTTTCCTCACTGTTTTCCCTCTGCCTCCCCTCCCCCCCACACCTTTACTAATTCACCTAGTTGGTTTCCCCAGGTGGGATATTGTGGAAAGATGCCTGGCAGCCAGTGTGTACTGAGAGGACGGGCCCTGAACAGAAGGAAACACTGCCGATTGAAAGGCATGAGAATACAAATGACCTGATATGCTTAGGTTACAAAGGCTTTTATACACTTATTTCAGTCAAGGCCAGATAGAAGGAAAGGGAGACGCTTTAATGTAAAGTATAAGGATTAACTATGGAGCTGTTAATGTTACTTTTATAAATCAGAATAAAAACATCATTAATATCAAACATACACAGAACTGCACATGTCATATGTGAAACACTAATGAGGGTGAGTGACATGGACAGGATGGTGCTAAATAAATTAGACAGGAGCTGCTAATAATATGACGCAAAATGTGTGTGTGTGAAAAGTGAAACAATAGGTGGATTGTTGTGCACTCTCTCAGTTGAGTTATAAACTTTATAGATCAGCCTCTCTCTCTCTGTGAGCAGGCCTATCTATCAGAGTATCCCTCAGCCAGAAGACCTCAGAGGTCAGGAAGTTAACCTTCAGAGGCTCAAGGGCTGCATGAAGCATCATCAGTGCCATCAGGATACATGGCCTCAGCGCTGTGGCGCAGCTGGGGGAAAGACAATCTGGATGAACTGAATGGGTGTGTATGTGTGCATGTATTTGCTTGCACATCTGTAGGTGCCTGGGTGCATCTGTTTCGGTAGTGTAAGTCTGAGGGTCATGAATGATGGTTAAAATGTTGCTGGCAATAACCTCAGAGGCAGAAAGGAGACACAAGCCGGGTAGAGTAAAATGTGTGAGTATGTTGAACACCTTCACCTATACTTAGTGCCCGTTGATATAGGTTATTGATTACATTTATAGTCTTTAGGCATAATTTCTAAAAGATGAAAACTGTAACATCTCATTATAATGTAAATACCAGTACATAAACAAACACAGTAGGATACTATACCTATTTACCCAAACATTACACACTGTAATAGAGACTGGTATGATTACATTACATGTAAGGAACAACCTGGAATGCCTGATCACGTGTCTATGTCATCAACACACTTTTGTGTTTTCTTCTAAGTTGACATTATTTTTGCTTCTTTACATTTTACCAAAGTAAAATGTCATTAGTCCTAATGCGTCGTAACCACATAGACCGTATATATGGTCGCCGTACCCGTAACGTCTGTTGCTCCCTGCCATTGAACACGTGGGTCACGTGACACACGCAAGGATGATGGATGTATGACGTGATGTACATCATACATCCACCTGCACGGCTGGCTTCTGTTACTGACTCAAGTAAGATGCCGTTTTTACAATAGAACTTACAAAATTTGAGCTTGAAACTTCATGACTTTATTTACTTGGCAAACTGCTACCTAATCAACAAAGCCAGCTAACTACCAGCTTTGTTAGCTTTATTAGTTAACTAACTATTTAGGCTAGCTAGGGGTTTCAAGCTAACCTGCACACAGAAAAACAGTCAACATTATCATCTGTAATGTTGACCTGAAACTTCCATTTAAAATATATTGTACACTACTACAACTATTGTTAATGCTTTCAAAAATGAGTATCCTTGTTATTAGTTTGTCAAGAATCATTCAACCATGTAGCTTATTCACTGTTAAAAGCAAACAATGTCCTTAAATTAAGCTAACCTTATTTGGCTAACGTTAGATCCAACATAATGCTTTGGAATTAAATTCTCAGGGATTGAGAAAGAAAATGTCTGCATTTGATAAGTCTATCTATCTATCTATCTATCTATCTATCTATCTATCTATCCATCTAATCTATCTATCTGTCTATCTGTCTGAGGTATTTCCAATTCTTTAAATTTCCCTGATCCAGACTCTTGCTCCTGCAAAAATGCACAGTGCTTGATTATACATGGTGAAAGACATCACTCACGATTGGGCCAGGACACTTCAGCTTGTATGTTTAAATTGCTCCCAGTAGTATCCTTAATCTGGGTGGAAATCAATATGGCTTCTACTGTCACATTGGAGGGGCGGGGACCATGTATTGATGTTCAGATGTCATTTCGGGGGGATTTGATGTTTCTGTACCCTCTTCAGTGAGTAGATGGCACGATAGATCAACTGATGGTGTCTGCTTGCTTTCTCCAGGGTGTTACTGGAGCCTGGCGTTGTTTGGAGTGAAATCATAGATGTAAAGTTGAGTGAGAACGTGCTGAGCTTACAAAAAAAACAAAAAACGAAGAAAAGGTTTAGGAAAAGCTTCTATTGATTGTTTCGTTTTTTTATCAGAAAAGCTGTTTGAATTAAGGCCTGATATCTTAATGAGGTTACCATCGTAAGCTCCAAACCCAGGGCGAGGGCTCCGAACAGACATTATCACACATGGATGACAGCACACATACTTAATCGTTTTATCAATCATTTGATCGGTACAGTCTTGTGTGTCTCAGTACTCTGGTTCTTATCCTAGGAGCTTGTAGAATTCATTTGTTCTCATTCTACTGTAATACTGTAAATATGTTTTGCATCTTTTACACTGAATCATTATTCAAAAGTAATGGCAGTGATGGGACGCTACTGGATAAGTGAAATAAAATAGGCGTGTAGTACAGTAGCTCTGGATGAAGTTTGATTCATGCGGTTATAAATACACACAGTAAGGGAGAGGTAATAATGTTAATGTTGGTAAACAGTGAGTATTTTTTTAACCATAGTGCATTGGATGGAGTTGGGGTCATAGGAGGTTCTGCATTAACCAGCAGATAGTTCTGAGTCGTCAACAATAAGTAATGGGAGAGAGTGATGTCTGTATTCTTGTAAATATTAGGTCATGTTTTTTTCTTTATATAGGTTTTTCTTTATTTCTATTTTTGTTGATGCACCTTTTTAAAGAAGAACTAATGTTTAGTAATTAGTAATAATGCGAAAATCTAATTTTAATATTAATACATTTTGGAGACCCACTTTGTCCCATCGAATTTATTTTCATTTAGTTTGTGAAATTATTGTTTGTGTTGTCTTGTTAGGGGCTGAATGGTAAAAGAGGAAGGAGCCACAGAGAAAGAAAAGATGTCATGAAATGATGGATGAAAAGGTGTTTAGGAGCTTATTTCAGTTTGGGTGAAAAAATCTCAAACCTGCAACGTAAGCAACATCTCTCACTGTTTCTTTCCTGTCATTCATGCTGGGCCGCCATCACATATTCTGATTACGGTTGCTTGTGGTACAAACTGCACACTAGTCTCAATTTAATGGAAATATGATAGCTGCTTAACACACCCACAAGAATAAAAGGGTTGCACAACTGATCAAACCTGCTTGTTAATATTTTGTTGATTGTCTTTTTATTTGAATTTTACCGAGCAACAGGTGAAAGAGAGCTTTTATTTGCCCTGCCACTCCGTCAGAGGAAATAGCCTCTAAGTATTTATAATTGTGTCCACTGCAGCATTACTGTTGAAAGCTTATTTCACAACTAGCAGTTGTTTCCCTTAAATTCTTGAAAGGTATATTTTCATTATCCATCTGACTTTTTTGGTCATCTACCTATACCTGTTCCATTGACCTAGCTACTTGCTCTGCTATATGTAGCTCACTTTATCTATGTAATGGCACCCACCACCTTCCTCTCTTAAATTCACGTAGATTACACTTTTCTCCTGTCCGTCCCCATCCCTCTGTCTCCCACTGTTTCTCTCATAGGAGTCTTGCCTCCTCCCAGGCAGCAGTGAGCCCTAGAGTCACATTTCGGGCTTGGCTGCTACTTAAAGGCCCATAATCTGCTTGCCGAATGGCCACAATGTGGCGGCCTGAGCGGAAGCAAATTATTCGTTTTAAGGACTCCTGCTGCTGTGGGACCTGGGGCTAGTGGCTGGTGCTGTTAACGTTAACACACACACACACACACACACTGTGTGCAAGTCATCATTATTTATTTAACCCGTTAAGTGTTTAAAGTGGAAAGGGTCCACCGGGACACTGCTTGGTTGATGAAATTATTCCACACACACACACACACACACATATATATATATATATATATATATATATATATATATATATATATATATATATATATATATATATATATATATATATGGAGTGGCACAAGGGGACCTAGGAAGATGAATCCTTTCCTACATTTTCAGATGCAAGGTCTGATCACATGATAACAGGCTAGTGTTGCTGGTGTGCTTGGCCGACATGGTGGTGTTACAGACCTCACAGCATGGGAGGAAGTCACTGTGATGTATTTAATGTGAATATTTCCTGTGCTGTGTGTGAGTGAGAGCGAGGATGTGTTTATGTGCGTCAGACAAGTGTAATATGCATAAGTGTTTGTGGTTGTGTCTCACACAGTTACCAATTGGCAGTTCAACATAATGTCCTCTACAACTAACCTGAGTTGTTTAGCAGGCCTTGCCTGAAGATAAAGACTTCCATCCTCTAGCATTCGTAATGTCACCGGCAACCCTGATTCACCTTGAAGCATGAGTGTGTTTGTGGACACGCACTGTTGTGTGCGCGTATGCAGCAATGTTTCTGTGTCCAGGTGCATCTGTTTGATCACAGTAATAGACAGAGGGGATAGCATATTTGTGTTCTCTATGTGTGTGTGGAATAAGGAGTCGCAGCATTAATAAGTAATCACTGGATGTCGGCCCTCCCATAACATGTTGGGCCAGCAGCACTTGTCCCCAGTAATGACACCATTACAGGACCGAAGTAGCCAGTTGAGAGTTTACCTCTGGGAATCTCCTCTGCCTCTACTGTGCCTCACCTCCTCGACATCTGGAGGGAGGTTGTCTGTTGCGCCTGATCTTGCAGCTTTGGACCCATTGTACACAAATGCAGTCGCTGTTTTGCCGTGCTCACTATTCACGGCAACAGATCTGTAAAACTGAGTTTCTCCATAGAGAATCATACAAAAGCACCACTTTAAATCTTTTGTTTACCAAAGATGTGCTCTTAAGTTTCTTGGAAATAAGACAATAAAAAATGACTAATCTACTAAATGAATCTTAGTCGACAAAGACCAAAACAACAAGTCAACAAATCGTGTAAGGGGAAGCATTCCTACATACACGTATGGTTATGTAAAAAAACCAAATACACTATTAATACAAATTCAATCGGCGCTAAATCTAAATCCATGTTTAAAAAGAAAGGCTAGTCTTTGAATGCTTACCATTTGGGAGAATGTTGTGTGAATGAGTAATTTGTTATATACAGACAACACACAGAAAGAAATTGAGCAACTATATATTAGATAATATAAACTATAGTGATGGCAAATGGAGACAGAGAGCGATGAAGAGAGGGAGAGAGAGGGGGACTGAACAGATTGAATGGCTAATGAAATGGGTACCTCCAGGCCTGAATAAATTCTCTGGTCTGGCGATCCCCCAGGATGCTGGCCTCCCAGGGAGATTAATGACCACTGGGCCATGGTATAATGAAGTAGTTTGCCTTGGCAATGTGCTTGTGAATTCATCACAGTGTCCACAAGTGGGCTGGCCAAGCACAACATCTTTATAAATCTCCCTCTATCTTCTCTCCCGCTGCTGATTTATGGTTCCGCCACCCCCAAATGGTTTGGCCCCTCTCACCAGACCCCGCCCTTGCTGACCATCAGTATCCTACCGAAATCCAGGTCACTGCACTGATGGGGAAGAAATGGGAGGCTAATCAGATAATGGGAGGTGAAAATGGTTGAGAGTGAGTCCGAATCTTCAATATCTCAACTCCTGCTCTGCCTGTCTGTTTCTTTGTCGCACTCTCATTCATGTGGTCCTGTAAAAGGTTCATTCATTCTGTTTTCTACATGTAGCAACAGCATTCATTTATATCATCTTGCCCATAACCTAAGTGATCTAAATGATTGAATCATTATTAATGTATTAAGTTAGAGCATTAATAATACACATTATTGGCAGGATATCAATTTTAAAATATAGAGTCTATGTTCCTTTAGATCTTGTTTGATTTGGTATTTTTCGTAAAATAAGATAATGAGAAATGGGAGTAATCGTATACCAAATAGGACAAAAACTAAACATTACCACATGGGAAAACAGACAGTTTTCTGGAGAAGGAGCGTTGTGTGCAGCAGCATAGCAATCATATCCTAAAATGTGTGACTTGTACATCTGTAATTCACACTGATGTAGTGAGTTGCAACAACTGCAGGGTTGGTTCCCTTTGGTCTTAATCAGGAAAACCATGAGCATAATGATCCGCAAATTAAAACTTTTTTACAACCAAACTAATTTCAGCATGTGATGGATAATGTGTTCACCTAATTGTTAATAAATGTTGGATATCTCCATTAAACAGCTGAGTCCTAAATTCCCACCAAAAGAAGTGCATTTGTTATAGGATTGTGCCCCCTGTTGCTGCGACAATGCCCGCCTGTTAATGGCTGAGGACTGATGAGCCCCAGTGTTGCACAACTCTGTCCGGCTCATAAAGCCTGTCTGCTTGATGGCTGGAGCTCCATACGGAATAGTGGCAAGGAAATTAAGGGAGAACAATAAAGCATGTTGAGGGATATTTAGATTAAAATGCATTTAATTGGGTTCCCTCATAACGCGGTTGAGATGTGTTCTCACAGAGCAGTCCGTTCTGCGAGTCGCCTTTTCTAAAGCTAAATGATGATGCGGCTGTCATGCTGTTTGTACCCTAACCTGGTAAAGATTATTAATGAGTGCAATAAATCCAAATTGTATAATAGGAAGTTATGAAAAAGGGAATGTCTTAGTTAAGTCTAATGAGTATTTAGTTTGTTTACTAAGAGCAATCGTCACCCTGTGCCATGTGTACTTAGTAATTGTCAAAGGCTTTACATCCCTATTCTTTCTCAAAACAGCTTATCTTAATCTACAGTGTCTTATTTTTCTTGGAAAGGGATGGATGAGTCGAGTAATTGTACAGTTGACATCGGCTTAGACAACATCATCCCCTTAGTCCCCAGCTAATCCTACAGAGTGATAACAATAATGGGAAAAAAGAATGGAGATATTTTTTTAACAAAAGAAGATATGGAGTTTAATTCGTAATTAGCTGCAGAGGTCAAAGACTTGATCCGCCATCTGAAGGTTATCCTCCCTTTTTTTTCTCTCTCTCTCTCTCCTCTTCTTTTTCTCTTTTCCTTCTCGGTAGTCAACCTCCGAATCAGATCATGACCTTGTTGTGAAGAGGTCAAGTGTTAATTGTGTGCACGTGTGTGTGTTTGTTTGTGATTGCCTAAAAGGAAGATCAGTGAATTTAAAAGAGGATATTTCCCCCATGATTGCTTGACAGTTTGAAAATGAGAGGTGTGCATTTGTGAGCAGTTGTGTTTGCGCGTGTGTTTGCTGACGATTGGAAGTGTAATTTATTTTGCGGGGGGGGGGGGTTATGACCCTGGACTTCCATCCACCCCCCACTCCATCTGCCCCGCATCAGACAGCTCTGTGTAGCCCCTTGGGGGCTCCGAAGTAGCAGAGTTGCCCTCTTAGCCCATATGTGTTAGTGTTAGTCCATGTGTGGAAGATCAGACCTTTTTGCTTGTGTGTATATGTGTGTGTCAGCGTGTGTGTGTGTGTGTGTGTGTGTCTGTGCTAGTATTGATCCCCCCTCCTTTCTTATAATGAAGTGGAACTACAGCTCCATTACGAGCTGCTCTGCTATTGGCTGGAGGTAATATGAAATTAGCTAGCGTGGCGTGAGCCTGTCAGTATTGATTTCACTACCCAGATTACTTGTTACAAAAGAATAGAGCTGTCTGTGGCATAATTGAACAAGTTAACTCCTTGTCTCATAAAATGTAGGCCTGTATTGATTGTAACTGGGGAGGGCTCAGTGATATGCAGAGAGAACGTAAGTTGTATGGGTGTTAACTGTGAAGAGGTGCTGATGCTTTCTTTTCTTCCCCCGCCAGTGTCACCCTGGCAAGTGGATCAAGGAGTTTCTTGCTGAGTTGCAGAATGGCAGACAGCAAATGAGTTGTGTTCCATCAGCTTCCCGTTGCAATAAACATTGCTTCCTTTTTTTCTTCCCCATCTGTCATTCGTCATTTGATTTGCCTCAAGATTTGCCTCGGTCCCGTTGTCAATTTATCGCCATATGTAAAATGAGTCAGAACAGATTTACTTTGGTATATCGGGAGGGACCTGTTTGTAAGTAGAGCAGCAATTGCTTGAGTTGTGATGAGGAATGATGATGATGATGATGCCTCTCGATCTCACTCTTTTGCTCTGCTGATGAACTGGAGCACGCTGGTCCTGTCTAATCGCACTTGGCAGATTTGTGCCACGGAAAGTGAGCTGTTTAACAAGTGTCCCGGTCCATTAATTAAGGGCATCTTTGAGAATAAAAAGAGGAGAGAATGGGTTCAATAATTTACACAAGCGAACGGCAAATGCAACAGCCTTTGCCCACAGAGTCAAGCGAAAGATACCGTGGTCTCTGGTCTGTATAAATGGGGGAAGACGAATGGACGGATTCACAAACATCTATTTGCACACACAGCTCCTCCTCAGCTGCAGTGTAATGAGCCTTTAGCCTGTTAACCCCAGATGGCTTATTTTGAAGCAAGGTGCTTCCCGATGCACCTTATTCTACACACTTGTCTTGGGTAATTAGAAAACGGTTTATTCAGAAAGATTTCCCACGATTGTTCATTGAAAAGCTTAAATGCAGGGCTCCTCTGACCAGGTACGGGGCAAAGGAGGGGGGTGATAAACTGTTTGATGTGCGGATGATGATGTTGTCCCTAAAACAGGAAGGTACAGCGTTTCCCCCCTCCGACAGGATGAGGGATTAATGAAATGCTCTTCCACGCGCCGATTTCCTGCACTCCACTGCTGAGTGATAAGTAGCTAACCAACGAAGCCTGTAATTACAATCTTACAGAAACCGGCCTGATCTGTATATAAATCTCACCATCCAATTACAAGATGTAATAATTCTGCACTCAGGCTGGTAATGAGGTCTAATACTGGTGCATGTGATAATCCCCTCTGGATGCGGGCTTGATCAGATGTTGGCTTTGTAATTAGACTGGCAGAAAATCATTATTTCGTGTTCGGAAAAAAATGAGGTTGGTGGGAAGTTAATTTTCTCCCCATTCTCTGAAGCGTAGACACGAATTTAATGATTTAATCATGATTGTTAGCTATTTTGCAATCAATTTGTAATGATTGTGTCGCAACAGACGCTTTTAGGGAGAAGGGCCTGTAAAGATTGAAGGTGTCATTGATATGGCATGGCTCTGCCAATAGATCTATACCGTGTGACGCTGATACTGTGGCACAGTGGGTGTATACTTATATGGATGCATGGGAGCGAATTTTTGTTTGTATGGTGCGTGCGTGTCATCCACATACACCCTGATAACGGCCACCCGTAATTGTTTTAACAAGCCTGAGCTGAAGATTAATACACTTATTTCTTTGTGTCAACTGCAAGGAATGAGTAATTTCCCTTTTCACTGTCACAGTACAGTTTAGCCAGGAAAATAAGAACATGTATTTAAATTTAGAATTTCTTTGCACTGGTGGACTGGAGTTACCTTCTTATCATTTCACATTTTCCTTTGTTCAACAGTCAAAATGGACCTTAACCAATTGTTTTATAGAATGCAGAGGAGTCGATAAATAGGACACGTGCACAAGAAAAAAAAAACAGTTGTTTGATTTAGTTTTTTGAGGGATGCGCATTATATCAGTGACTGATCTATTGGCAGATAAGTTTTGAAAAAAAAGTATTCTTATTATTATTCTCCTAATAGAGTTTCAGACATTAATTTCGCCTGACGATAATGCACACCTTGCTGCGGACTAGGGCTGCAACTCGAAATCCCAACTTTGAACTTTTGCCTCTTCGAACAGACTTTCTCCTTTGCTCTGTGTGGTGGTGCCTGTTTGCATGAAGGTGGGGCAGAGCTCCCCCCCCCCCCACACACACACACACACACACACACACACACACACACACAGTGAGGCCACAGTGGAGAAAATGGAGTTGACGGCAACTCTGCTCATTATCCATATATGTAACGAAATCAGCCAATAAGGGAGACGCTACATGCAGTCGATCAAACACTATAATTTTTAAAAACAAACGCTCATTGCAGGTAATAGTTGTTATCATTTTGAAGGCGTTCAGCCTTTTTAAAGTGGAGTTCAAAAGCTTTACAAAGGTAGACATCAATTAGCTAGACCAGTATGCAAAGTTTTTCTTATGTTTTTTGGTCACAGTTTATTTTGGGACATAACAAGGACATGTTTTATAAATGGTTGCAAAACTTTGCTGTTAATGCTTTGAATATGTTTTTGTTTTTGTTACAACCCAGCTCTTTGCACTGGCTTCCTGTTGCTCAGAGAATAGACTTTAAAACAGCTCTGCTTGTGTACAAATCTCTTCATGGTCTAGCACCAAAGTACATGTGTGACATGTTAGAGCCATATGAACCATCTCGGGCTCTGAGAAGCTCAGGGAGTGGTCTCCTGCTGGTCCAGAGTCAGGACTAAACACGGGGAGGCTGCGTTTCACTTTTATGCTAAAATCTGGAACAGTCTTCCAGAATATGTGAGACAGGCCTCAACTCTGACAATGTTTAAATCCAGGCTGAAAACGGTTCTATTTGACAACTGAAAGTATTTTATATGCACTCTTCTCTTTTTAATATAATTAATATATTATTATTTTTATGTTTTTATGGAATGATTTTAATTGCCTTTTTGTAATTTGATGTAGCTGTAAAGCACTTTGAATTGCCTTGTGTATGAATTGTGCTTGCCTTGCCTTGCCTCAGAGACTGTAACATGGATGGGAGACTAGACGAGTTAAAAACGATAGATAGACATTTATTTAAAGAATAACACAACGAGCTTAAACAAACAAAACCGATAAGCTGTAGTGTCCGCCACAGGAGAGCAGCCAGCCAGTCAAGGGAGCGTCTTCTGTCTTCAGGTGTTGCCTTTTTATAGCAGCCTCCAGGCTCAGTGTGGCTCATCAGCTGATGATCAGCCTGAAAAGACAAAACACAAAGCAAACAGGACCCAGACCCCTAGTGGAAGGGAGGAGTCGTCACAGTTTTAAATGCACGTCTCCGGACAAGTCTTCTCTGGTACATCATAAGAAACCCCAACCTGCTTACACCCAGATATAGATGTTTTTTGACAATATGAAGTAGACATTGCTTGGCTGGGATACTTGTTTTGCTTGTGTGTCTCAATCAGTTTGATTATCCCCTTTTACCAGGTTGTGTAGATTGATTTGTGTTGAGTATTTAAGAGTAGGCCTGGTTGTAGCATAACAATGCAGTGTGAGCAGACTAATTCATCTCACTTCACATTTTTCAGTTGAGGGTTAAAAGCCGTTCTCTAGAGGCTAACACTGTATTAACAGCTTCTGCTACTGTAGCTCTATCCTGTGTTTGATTGGAATTCCTCCTGTTTGATCATCTGAAGCTACTTAGTTTACTGGAGCATCCACCGTGCAGTAGATTTAGGCAGTCCTGTGGGTTTGCACTCGGCTCATCTCTCTCCTAATCTCCTGGCGACTGCAGCTGAATACTTTATTGATAGGGAATTGACTCCAGTCCTCCGAGCCGATTTCTATAATTGATACTGTTTGAAGTAAGTCCCAGAGGGCTGAGTGTTCAAAGGGGGCTGCTGTTTTGATCAATTATATTAAAGTGCAAACTTTAAAAAATCTGTATTGCGCCTTTACTGCCTTCTAGCCTCCTTTTATTCAGCAGTGTAACGCACGTCTAAATAAAAAAATCGATGTCATGACTCAAATTAAAGACACTCATTAACATTGCATGAGTTACTGTATTGTATATTTACATGTACACATATTGGGGATAATGCCATTATTATCTATTTGTATGATACTTTGATTTCTAATTAGAGTTGTTTGAGACTTTTGCCAAATTGAACAAAGGGAATTAATACAGATGGTTCTTCTCAGTGGTGTAAAACGACAGTGCCGAATGTTTTGCTTGTTTGTTGAAATAAATAAATCTAAATGTCAAGGCACTTTCACTCAAGATATGCTCGTCTCCAAGCGTGGATAGTTTTCAGGTAAGCTTTTGTGGTTCGCCTTCATCCTGGTCGCCCTGCCTCACACCTCCAAGTTCCACCTCTGCCCGGCTGAATGCTCCTCAGAGACGCTTGGCTGGAGCTCTGGGCCGCTGGGCCTTTGGACCTCTGAGTTCTCCACTTCTGTGCTTCGGGATTGAAAAACGAAGGAGCTGCTTTATCCAGCCCTGCCCATTCTCGGGCCCCAGTCCGCCTCACCATACACTCCCACCTGCTCGATACCTCAGAAGAGCTTTCAAGTGCTCTTTGAAAGGGGAAAAAAAGCAGAAAGGGAAGAAATCAGAGACCGTGCTCTTCCAGGCGCTCAATAGCAAGGCACTAGCCTCTCTCAGCTCCCATGACACCACTCTCGCGCCCTTTTCTCTGTTCTTGTGGTGTTTCAATTTATTTTTCTGGGGTTTTTTTCTCTCTCTTTCCCCCTTCTATCTTCTCTCTCTCTTCCAGTCTTGTCTTCCCCCTGACTGCCTTCTTGTCTCAAGCGCTCAACATTTTCTTACTATTAGAGCTGCATTAGCCAAAAACATAGGCCTTTTGATTTGTAGCACACCTACAGAAATATGTGTATGTGGAATTACAGTCGCACAGTTTTCTATCTGGCCCACGGGAACAGCATGAATTAAAAATAAGTACATCACATCTCTATATTACAGTTGTCATTTTGGCAGTTGATGGGGAACAAAAACCTGCTCAGCTGCACCCAGAGGAGTAAATCTTCTCTTGTCCACTGCACACTGGCCAACAAAGCAAAGGACCCAGTGCTGACGTGAAATACAATATTGCCGTCAGGCTATAAAGATAATTAGTCTTGTCTCTTCTCCTCTCTCCCTTGCAATTAAATGTGACCCCTTTATGTTTTATTGATGCCAGTATAAACCCCTTCCCTCCTAAAATACCTTCTTGATATGAGAGGGGAGGTGTATTGTAAACTAATTGCTCCATATTGGACAGTAGCCACCAGAGATGATATTGTAAGTTGGTGTTATTGATATTATTATTATTATTATGTGTGTGTGTAATAAACACGCGAATGCAGTACACTCCTGCTAGAAGAGCATGCATGTATACTGTCAAAGCTAATTCCCACATCTCTAATATCTTAACTGTTATAAAGCGGAGACAGTGCTTGGGAAAGCTGTGATTTGAAGACATAAGCCCCGGGCTCCTCATTCCACTCTGCTTCTGAACTCCCCTCATGCTCCCTGATACCGAGACACATTATAAAGTCCCTCCCTGTAGCTCTCCTCTTATCTTTGCCTGCTATAAAACTATCTCAGAGAAATAGGACAGATTTAAGGTTTGAAGTAATCTGTTTCTTTTATTCTTCCATGAAACATATGCCTACTTTGTAACAAGGGGAAAACTAATTATAGACTTGTACAGGAAAGATAATACAGTTGTAGTGATTGCTTTGTACCCAGTGCTGGGGTTGTGTCTCGACAGTGTATGTGTACTGTAATGACAGCTTTATCTAGCCCCAATACTCCTATGCAAACCTGCAAAGCCCTGTAATTATGTTCGATGCCCACAGAATGGCAGACACACACTGGGGCACCGGCCTGGCCATTGGGAGGCAAAGAAGTATACCAAGCGTCTATTAAAACTATATTTTGCTCTATGATTGTGTTTCGGTCCACAGGTTATTGCGTGGGCAATGGCTTGCTTAACTATAGGCAGGCACGCAGTACAAACAAAGTCAACACAAATAAATAGATTGAAAGCTTTGTTTGCCAGAACTCATCATCGGTCTGATCCTCAGTGCAGCGGTTTCCACTACGCAGTCTTAGCAGACTGTTTACACATAGATGGATGACCTAGAAGCCTGTCATTATGTTTGAAGAGTGAGTTTGTATGTTGAACAATGAAAATACGCCACCGGGGATCATAAAACCGGGGGCAGAGTTTGCGATACTTTTAAAAAACATTTTATTTTCTATGTTTTTAACCACTGTCACTATGCTTGTCCATGTGGAGTCCTTACAGTATCTATAAAACCGTTATATACCTTCATTTTTTTTCTTTTTTTCTTTCAACACTGTGAACAAACTTGTTCTACAGGTCTGATACAGCAGCGTGTGAGCCTCAGGATTATCATTTCAATATTAAACATTTTTCAATAGGCAGCAAATTCTGCACAGATGATGACCATTTTCTCTTTCATTGAGCCCGGTCAAGGAGAGATGGTCTCTCTCTCTCTCTCTCGTCGCTCTCTATTTCCCACATGAAGCGAGTCAGGCAGTGCAGCGTCATCCAGCCGTGAAGGCATTGGGCGGTGAGGAGTGGGCCAGCTGAAGGTTAGTCTGAGGCACAGACAGACAGACGTACATACGTATGTACATAGAGAGAGTCATGCCTCCATTAGCAGGGCCTCTGTTTACCATGGTGGAGACGCCAGGGATTTGGTGGCATATGCTGCAGCCCCTGGCAGCCTCGTGACAGAGCACTTACCGTAGAGATGGCAGGCTAAGGCCTGGTTCGGGGGCCACCCAGAGGCTGTGTCCTGAGGCAACGCCACTGGGATGGGCAGTGGGGATGATTGGCTCTCCACTTTATCTACTGTTGCTATACTACGCTGAAAGCATTTAAAAAAAATTTTGTGATGAATTAGACTGGGAATCAGGGAACATTTTCATAAACTCCGCAAACACAAATCTCTGACCTGTTGGTGGTCTTTTGGAAAACTTGGTAAAAGTACACTAGTGGCTTTAGAAGGAGAGTATCCAACTCATATTATTGTTCTGAGATTTCCCGGGCGGGCATTAAAAGTGGTCTGTAAAGAGGATTTTATTGCAGTTGGATGATGCAGATGATGTATAGCTTGAATACAAAACGAACATTTTGTTTTATCTACCTCCAGTTTTGTCTTTCAATTATCTGCCTAATCCCCTCTTGGCCCACTGCAGTGTTATTTTTTTCTGGGAGCATTTAGCGGATGATGTTTTATAAATCTGCGAAAAATCTGTATCCCAATGTGCATATGCATATTTAATGACACAGTTAAGCAATGTCATGGTGGTGTATTATTAATAAGATCGGGGAAACATGCAGTACTTGATATATTTCATGTCTTCTCATGCAGTAGCTTGTTGCAGCACACAAACAAAAGCCAAATGAAACAAATAACTATTATACTTGCATGAGGAGTGTTGTATAGGAGTTTATATGACGGATAATTCCATCCGTATCTATTGGATTGGACGATAGGCAATCCACGAGTGCTGAGGTACGGTATAACAAGACTGGAGCATCGTAATAGTTTATTCACTATTTGCACAGATGTAATTATCCTCAGCATTTGGCCTGCAGCATTTTGCTTTCAAGCTGTACAGTACAACAGTCCCCCCTCTCCTGTGCGTTTACTCAACTGTGCTCATTCCAAGTAGAATGAACACAGTCTGTTGTTGGCTGCCTTGGTCTTAAAGCTGGATCTAGCTTTGCTCTTGTTGACTTTGAGTGGATTCCACCGCACGGAAGATGGATAATAGGAGTGTGTGTGTACTTTTTAGCTGGGCAGTTTCAAGACAACTCGGTGTGAAGCTGTCTTCATTAGAACCCCGTTAGAGCTTGTTTCACCTGACTGACTGACAGACTGGCCGTGATGAGGCTCCATTAGACTGCTGCACAACTCTCTGTGGACTTCCCATTTACTGAAGGGCCCTCTTTCTCTCTTCCTCTACCTCTGTTCCTGTCTCTCTTGCTTGTTCTGTCTGACCAGGACAACCCCAGGAGCCCCCTTAACCCACAGTGGTAGAGAGCCCAGTCAATCAGATTCAATGATGTTAAACTCCTCTCCAATGAATTCCCTTCGCCAGTCATCAGAGGGATTGTCTGTGTCTGGCGGCTGATTAGGAGTTCATCTGAAGGAGGTTCATCTCAATTTACTGTCCGTCTGAAGAGAGCAGCTCGCTATTCTGTAGCTCTGTCCTCAACACGATTACTTTGCCTTGGAGCAGAGACACCTGTAATGAGATAATTACATGGCGTACCTCCTTCATACTCCCCCTTTCCTTATAGATTTAATCAAAACAGTTCGCAACGCAAACCCTGAGTTTAGAGACATGTGAAAGTGATCATGAATGACTTGGCAAATGTTTCCTGAATGATATTTCATTAAGATGACCTCAGCAGCTATCGGATTTATTTGGACAACATTGTTTTGTTGTCATTAATATTAGTTAGGGGGGGAATACAACTTTTTCTTTTCTGTGAAGAACATGTAAACTTATATTTGTGCCTCCTTTATGTGCACCGCATTGTGCTTGCCAAACTTAAATGTTAGTTCTCGATACGTCCAAAACAAAACCTTTCTTCTTTACAAAGTCCTCGTATAACAATGACGAGCAGTGCACCTCGGCTAGTGCACCTCGGCTCGAACAGACAAAGTGTCAAGCTTGTGCCAGGACAGGTAGACGGGCTCTGAATTACTGTTTTTGGAATCCCTCCTGTGACACACTTTCAAGGAGAGATGAAAATGACATTGCAGCCCGTTGCCAGAGAGAGGTGAATAGGGATGGCAGGTTAGAGAGTAATCTCGGGAGTATCTTGGTGTAAAGAGGTTAGGCAAAAGATTTGATCATGTTCATCCATTTGGTTTAGTGTTGAAGGATGTTGCATGCAGCGTTGTCAGCCACTGAGTGCCCATCAAGCCGGACAAGTCAATAAGCCCCCCATCACTTCTCATTGGTTGCATAGCGTGCTGCGCTATTGGAGAGACCCAAACCGCGTTCACTCCCCCCCCCCCCCCCCCCCCCCCCCCCCCCTTCCCCCCCTGTCTTCACCTGTCAAGTGATATATAGGCAGCAGGGAATCGGCTTCTCCTTATAGCACTCAACAGTCCAGCTAGCAGCATTCGCATCGACAGCCTTCAAAAGTCTTCCACTCCAAAGTGTATTCTCATTCACTGATGTGATTGCGGGCTCCCCTGAGCGGTTGGGATCGGTGGCTCTGCCAGATAGCTGCTACAGCTGGACCACCTGTCCTCCAAACGCTGGGATTCACCAGCAGGAGGAGGGTTGCTGGCGATCGACAGCTAGCTGCTAAAAACATTTTACAGCAAAACCCCCCCCCCAAAAAAACATACTTTACTCACCGTTGGATGGGTGCAGTCTCTTGACTTGACCTCAGGGCTTCTGGAGTGCACGGACACAGGATGCACATCTGGAGTTTTTCAGCTATAGCTTAATTTGTGTTGTTGGGTGAGAGCTTGGAGGAGCTTAATTTTTTTTGAAGGAAAGGGTAAACCGATATAATTAGCTTGCTGTTCAAAATGAGTTGATGCGTTTTCGGCATACGGTAGAATGATCTTACTTATTTGATTATGTGTTGAAGAACCAAGAACTTGGTGATCTCCATGCATTTACAAAGGCTGTGTAGTTCACACAGTTGGCAGTACTTTTAAAGCTAGAAGTCAGTAAAGTAGAAATTGAAAGCTGTATCCATGCTTTCTGTATCTCTCTGGAATTCCTTACAACATTTCCTCCAAAGATCAGAGAACATGAAATATATGCTGAAAAAAGGAAATATGACCCCACTCTTAGTCTTATCCTCAGTTGCTCCCTTTCTTTCTCACTATCTCTGCCTCTCTGCTCTCATCTCTAATTTTCCCAACCCCATTATTGCTCCTTATCCCCTCCTATAGTCTTGCCCGACACAACATGTGGGATAAAAAGTGAATTCTAGAAAAGCCTCTCTCTCTCTCTCTCTCCCTCTTCCCCCCCTCTCTGACTGTTCCCCTCTTTATGCTCCTCATGGTGCTTGGAGTGTGGATGAGGTAGGGGAGAAGAGAGAAAGAGAAGAACAAACAGCCGGCTGTGATAGTGAAAGCAGACGGTCAGACTGGCACCGGTACAAGCTTTATGCTTTGTTGTGTAGTTTGGGTGCTTTGGGACCAAGCTTGCAAGATACTGTTGGATACTCTCCTAACAGGCTTATACAAGGCTCTGTTTTATGTGGGAATAAATCCCATTTTGAGGACATCACAACATAAAGAGTGAATTATAGGGCCAATGAACGGTCAACAAACAACTGCTCTCCTTCTCTCTTGTTTTCCCTCCAGCCTATCTACAATATCTGTTATACATATTGTACAGCTTACTAGGCATTGTTCTTTTTGCTTTAATTTAACAAACTAGAAATAAACTGTAACAAGACACAATTGGAGAAAAAAGGGATTACTTGATTCTGTGACAAAACCATGAATCAATGTCATCATCATTTATTCCAAAAGGCAAGGCCTTGCCATATATAGTGTATTATGTGTCCATGAGTAGGACTCGTGCCATTTAAAGACCAATAATTTCCAATGGATTGTAAACGCACTGGATTACTCTAGCCTCAGACTTTCTAACATCACTGTACTGGTGCCGAGACTCGTGATCTCAGTGAAGCTGGTAATATTTCCTCGACAATGCGGGTTTTATATCAAGCCTGGATTAGTAGATCCCCTCTTGCTTTTCACCTGGGACAATATTGCAAAGTCAAAATATGTTTCTCACTGGGTATCCATCCACAGGTGGTTACAGTCCAGTTTACTGCAGAGATTTGACATACTGGAACGTCAGAAGAATTGGGTTTTCTATTTATCTTTTAAGAACATATTTATTATAATTTTTACAGGGATGTTTATGGGGTGTTGTAACTTTGACTCTTACAGTACCAGTAGTTAGTTGCAGCGTTTGCAGTTTTGATAGTTTTGTTTACTTCTGCATCACCTAAAACCATATGCTGGACTGAGCTCGACACTGCCCAGCTGGTTGCTGCTACACACATGGTTCATGTTTAGTTGGCTTCACTCCCAGAGGTTCGGTCTGGTACATCTTTCTATGGCGGAACCATGCCGGATTTAGGGCTTTAAAGCCATATGATCAGGTGTGATGTGTTAAGATGTTACAGCTTAGATCTGGTGTGACCTAGGACGATGAAATATATTCATTATTTTTCTTTTGCCCTGAGCTTTTGGGTTTGATGTTTGCCAAATTTACTGCAGCCTCTTAAACCTCAGTTCATTTGAAATGTCCTTTTGTTGGGCAACTGTTTTCCAGATGTTCTCCCGCTGCAATGGGCCTTTGTAGCATTACAAGTCGAGATGTGATTACTGTGTCCCTCCTACAACAGGTCAGAATCTGGTGCTCTTGAAATCAACTTTATAATCTTGAGGCTTCCTCTTGCGATTCATCAAATAAAGAAAATCTACGAATTAGTAAAATCACAGTTAGACGATGATAGAGTAGTTATTCACTGTGTGCATACATCCACCAATTTGGAGCGCAGAAATGTGAACTAATCTATTTTTAACAGTTGTAAGCCTGTAAAGTTAACCATTGTCCCAAAATATTGTGGATGGGTAACTAGAACAATTAAGCTGTGTATAGGGGTGGGGTTTATGAAGGAGTCTGATGTGAACATCAGAGGCAGGTATTGTCATGCTATCTCATTCTGGTTTGAGACGGTCCCACTGCACTGTGCCCCAGAGCCACAGGAGCATGTTCAGAGAGGATTAAGACCTCTCAGACAGACCCCAACTTGTGGTGAAACGCTCAATGACATTTACCTCCACACACTCAAACCTCCCATCTCTCGGAAACTCCCCCACATTTTACATCAAACTAGATCAGTGTATTACTAAGGGGTGTCCCCGACTAAGAATTCTGTCAAATCTGATTCGTGCAGTCTTTCCTAGAGTCGATTGATTGTTGAATTATCTATTTATTTTTTCTTGCCCCTTTTGTTTAAATTGTATCTATCTATGGAAAAATAGATGCATGTGACTATCGTTTAGCTGTTGTTTCAGAATAATGGGAAGTGTGGTTTGTGTGTGTGTGTGTGTGTGTGTCTTTGCGGCAGCTGTTCTAGTGCCACAAACCGCTGGTCCTTCCTGCTTCTGTTAGTTGATTTTAGAAATAGTTGCAGGTACCTATGTGAGTGCTCTAATTAGTAAATGTAGGCATATTCTTTGATTTTGAAATAGCATTATTGTTGTTATGTGATGAAGGATCCTTTGTTTTATTACCACATTTTCGCGTCATAGTGACGATTTGACTGTGAGACTGGCAGTCGGATATGTCTCTTTAGATCAAAGAGTCAACTATGCGGGGTCTGCCCCAGTATGAATAGTATTATGTGCCTGCCATATACTTTCTGTTGTCGTCCTGCCTGAGACATTTAACTGGGCATCCAACTTGCAAAAGCAGGGCTCAACAGTTTCCAGTTACACAACAACAGATGTCCAAAGTGACTCAAACATCAGATATGCTTTTGAATCAGATCTTGGATTGTTGACGATGTCGGGTTGGGTGGTATCTTTTTATTTCTTTTTGTATTGCAAGATGTTTCTTGAGGTGTTGGAGCATTTATTTACCAACAAAAGCCTAAACATACACACAGTGCACAGCAACTTTCCAGTATCTATCTCTCTCTCTCTCTCTATCTCTCTCTCTCTCTGTCTCTCTCTCGCGCTCTCTTGCTCTCTCTCTCTCTCTCTCACTCACTTCGGTAGCATTACACACACACACACACAGCGGTGTAATTGCTCTATATAGTCGCTGACGACATATGAAGTTTCATATAAACTTTTACATTTAAAAAAGTTAAGACTCAACTCAAAGAGATCTTTTTTTTGAACTACAGAATCAGGGGGACACCAGATATCTTTGGTGTCTTTTTGTTTGACCATTAGTCCGACATTTTTACTTATACATATGTACAAATACAAAAATCTAATGCCTGAGCACCATGAAACTTACTGAGCACATTCATGGACCATATAGTAGAGAGATTTCTTAACAATTTGTCACCCCATGAGCTGAACTGTATTGCCACCGTTATGTCAACGTTTTTATGCCAACTATTGCTTAATTTAATCAGCTAATTGCCATAAAATCACATGGAAGTACATTAATGCGACTGTGGGTCAGTTGTTAGCAGGTCCGTCTTTCAATCAGGGGGTTGGTGGTTTCAATCCCTACCAAGTCAATGTGTCCTTGAGCAAGACACTTAACCCTGCATTGTTCCCTGTAGCTGTGTCTACAGTGTATGAATGTAACATGATTGTAAGTCGCTTTGGATAAAAGCATCAGCTAAATGACATATAATTTAAAAAAATAATAATAATGCTCCAAAGGACATAAAGGATTATACAAATAATAGTTTTTATAACCTTGTGGTCTTTCTTCTAGCACCTCAACAATCTATGTTCGGCCCCACCCTACAAACAGAATAACTGAATTTTCATAAAGCAGTTTGTTAAAGTAACCCTTTTTAATGAAGTTGGTTCAGTAGTTGTTTGAATTAGTGCATTATTCTTTGAATTAGGCTCCTCACCTTCGATATACCAGGATAATGCTATCTCTCGATATTGTTTAGCAATAACTTTGCTGCACCAGATCAGAAAGTGCTGCAGAGGTGACGTATTTTTGTTGGCAAACCCAGGAAGTTAGCAGAGCATATAGTTCCCTCTCCAAAAAAACACAGGTTTATGATATTTACAGGTTTTATTCAGCAAAAGAATCTTTAGTGTAAATGCAATCAGCACAAGTAAAAAGCATTAGGCTATGAATGAACTACACTTTGGCCGCATCACTGTGAGTATAAATGACGAAGCAGTGAAGCCGGACTAGTCGGCGTGAGGACATTTGTAGTCTCATTAAGACACTTGTTAGCAACCACCTTTTTGAAGATGCTTAAAAGCTTAGAAATGAGGAAGTTAGAACTCAGTGTACAGTTAGATGTCTGAGTACTGACAGTCACAACCTGTGTTGATCCTCCATGTCAGAGGTTAAAAGGCAAGATCAGGCCCTTGCAGCGGGAGATCCAAGCAAGCTTCCTGGCGGCCTTTTAGTTTCTGTGCCTCCTCTGGGATCTCTTTTCATATCAGTATTCAGGTCCACTACTTCAGCCCCTTCTCATATCATTCACCCCTGGATTTATTTTCATACTATGGGGGTATGATAGCCACTTAATAATTCATATTTAGAGTGTATACCCATGCACTGAGAAATTCTGATTCATCCTCCTCAATAGCTGCCCACCCTCTTGCATCATTTAAGCCTCCAAGTTCTAGCTGTGGCTTATTCTCTCAGTCTGCGCAATGCTCTTTGCACTAGAGCTGTCAAAAATTTTAGCGTAAGAGAAAAGTTTGTGTGGCTGGACAGGATCGACTGTTTTCTTTTAGTCAGCATGCTTCTTTAAAGAGCAACAATACCCGGTCTGAGACCAACTTATAACTGTTCCAAGATACTGGCTCGGAACCAGCACGGTGGCACAAGGTGGCAGATATATTTCCCTCTGAAATCTGATTGAGTTTATACGGCTACGTGTCTACTTGATTTTAGTCAAAGGTTTGAAGGAATTACGGTGAAATATTTGACATAGAGCTTAATTAACTTGCAAAGTAGGTAGCCTGTTCCTTTCATGTCTATTTTCTGTCCAGAGATATAGTTGTTAATAGTGGTACTATTAAAAACACATTATGAGATGTAAGAACACTCCATCTCGTCACAAAAAATGGCATCTCTCTCTCTCTCTTTCGCTCTCTCTTTCTCTCTCTCTCTCTTTTTTCTTCAAATTTGTAAACTCTAATCTGTGAAACTTTACATTCAAAGTTTAAATACTTAGCCTTATTACCAAACCAGTATTTCAACCTGTTTATGCATCAGAAAGACAATTTGTATTATCCAATCTAATGTTCCATCTCACTATAAGTTTGATATAATTTCCTTCTAACTAATTAAAGGAATAATTGGAAGGAAACATACGTTTTCAAATACAAAATGAAAGAACTTTGGCACAATAAACAAGCCGTCAGCGACATCAGTATAAGTCTTGTTCTAAAACTTAAGGGAACATTATGTGAGAACAGAGTGGAAGGTTTGTAGTTTTATGACTAAAGCCAATGTTACCTGGCGGCTCACATTGTTGCATCTGGTTTCCAGATCAAATCACCATGATGGTTTGAGTTATGTGTGGACATAAAAGTATCACAAACAGTTTTGAGTAACAATATACTGCCTTGTACTTGCTATTACTTTAGTTTCTCAGTTCTTTTTTTTCTTTGTGCGTGAGCATTTGTCATGCTTTGTTAGACTTCAGACATTGTGTTTAGTGCAAGTCCTTGTCAACAAGTTGACCGACTCGCCTTTTTACGAGTTATAATTACATGCCTGTTAAATCATTGCATGAATAATCAAAACGTTGGCGTAAAGAATGGCAGCACTGTATATACGGCAAGCTTACAGCATTTCCTTTCACTCTGAGAGCCAGAAAGGGGGAACTTTTAAAGCTTCGCTCTTTACCCCATGTCCTTTTTCAAGTCACACTTCGTCATGGAAAAAAAGATAAATGTAGTTTATGACAAACCAAAATAAATGGGTGGGTTCAGAAATGCTCAGCACAACAAGCCACAGAGGAAGATGTGGTCTACACAGGCCACATACAAACAGCCTGCCTCTGCCACGGAAATAGATGCTTGCATTGGGAAAGAAAATAGTTGTGACACTGTCACAATAAATAGAGCTGGAAATGTTGTTAAGTGTGGTTGAATCCTCTCATACAAACCTACCTGATGTTGAACGTAGTCTTAATTGTGTCTGTTGGAGCTTTGAATGCGGAAACGTTTAATTCTAACATTTACTTTTATAGATTTGACCATCAGAATTTTATGCAAATAATGAGTTGGGCTAAATATAGTTAGCAATGACACACAGGGAACAGATGTACTGTAAATGCTTTACTGCATATAGTTACGTGACTTTTGCTGTAACTTTTTAAAACTACAATTAACATACTGTATGCTTTTCTTTATGCTATATATTATATTTCTGTATGCTTTTCAGATTGGGAAATATGCCTGTAAAGTATGAAGACAATACTAAAATATCCTTAGAAATGTAAAGCTATATAACGTTTTTCTGTCTTTGCCTGAACTATTTTCTATTTTCTATTTTCTATATTTATATATATATACATATATATATATATATATATATATATATATATATATATATATATATATATATATATATATTTATATTTTTTAATTAAAACACATTTGAGACTTTAAAGTTTTCTTAGCCTGTTACAACCCAGCTCAAGAGGGGTCGTAACATAGCCATACTCATTTTACTGCACAGCACAAAGGTGATCTTGTTTAGCTGTATAGTGAAAACCTGCTGTGAATATTTAGACACTGACAGTTATTGTGCCTGTAGATATGCAATGTTTTATAACCATCAAACTCACAATCACACTACCGTGCCACCTAACCCATCATCATCTTCTTAAGTGATTTCCAAGAAAACGTGGCAGATGAAGTGCTAGATACCACCAAATTGGTGCCAGGCCTGATGCTGTTTTTTAGTACCCCGGCATGCCAACACTGG
Source organism: Cyclopterus lumpus (assembly GCF_009769545.1). Lineage (NCBI taxonomy): Eukaryota > Metazoa > Chordata > Actinopteri > Perciformes > Cyclopteridae > Cyclopterus > Cyclopterus lumpus. Next base: position 21,957,680 of record NC_046968.1, read on the forward strand.
TGGTCACAGAGCTACAATTAGCAACCAGTGTTGATACACTGCTGCAATTTGTGATACCAATTCGAGGATCTTCAAGCTCCCAAAATATTCCACATTTCATACATAGAGGTGGATGTGAACAGACCATTCCCATTTGGCAGATTATTTTATGACAACATTCAATAAAACATGAAAATAGTTTGAGTGGTGTACTTTTCTTTTTTCCTCGTGCTAGTCAAGAACAGCATATTTACAGTACTTAAAATATATCCACGTTTTAGGCCATCGATCGTTGAACAATTGAATATCGGCAGAAAACAGTGCTGTGTGGGTTTTACTGTGCCGAACAAATCTTTTCAGTCTATGTATTTACTTTCACTTGCTTAGCCCTGGGTGTGTATGGGAGAATAGAGCTATCGGCAGACAAGAGCAGCCATGATGGCCAACACAGAAAAGTAAGGCCAAGATTAAAATACCCACAATAAGAGGTCTGACTATAAACTCAAAAGCACACAGTTGTCTGCACACGTCCACTGTTGAAACAAATCTCACACTTTACAAGCTTCCTCCATCCACAGTTATGCCACTATTCAGTATAACAACACTGAGTCTGCTGAGAGGGGGGAGAGGGAAGAGGAGAGGATGGGAGGTCTCCCAGGAGAGGGCTGCCCGGAGGAGGCACGATTAGGAGGTGAAGCAGTCAAACGCTCACACCAACTGTGCTGGCACGTCATGATAACCCCAGGCTGTTCTAGGGTAAGAGTACTGACAGGCAGACTCTCCTTATGGCTGACTTCAGCGGGATTGTTTATCATCTCCTATAGCCAGGCTTGTGACGAGCCCTCTACCCTCCTTCTGCTCATTTGGAGCCTGCACACATGCACATGCCTGTGCACTGACACACACGCCGCAGAATTTGGAAAAACTTTCAATTGTTGCTACTTTACATGCTGAGTGACTGCTCTTTGGCTTAATTTCTGATATGAAAATGTTCAAAAGATCTAGTTAGGGTCAATAGTTATTTATTTTTAGAGCTTAATTGATATATTAATTAATAAAAATAAACGTTGACTCAGGATTCACACAGAATGTGCTTCCACAGACTATTACACCAATACACTATGTATGCATGTTACCTTAGCTTTACATTTAAACACAATTTTTCCAGCTGTGATGTTCAATCGAAAATGCTTCCACACTGTTTTTGGGATAATTTGGTGCTGTCAATATCTGTTCAGCAAGACAACAAAGGCCCTAAATTGAAGCAACTCCCCAGCTAAAGTAAAAGACATGGACTGTTGCACTGTACATTTATAATTCAGGCATTATGTACAGTATTCACATTGATGTGTTCAAATGGTAGTTTTTTTATCTTTTAACAAGAATTGACTAGTAAACAGGTATGATAATACTACACATTTTTGATAATCAAAGCAAACCAACATGTTCTTCCTACTAACCCACTACCACATGAACTGTAGCCCCTCTTAGGCGTGGACCACATCATCACCATCAAATGTGTAATCAAGACAGAGCCATCTGACTTTATTCAATCATGTTTCAAATAAATACACACGCACACACACACACACACAGAGTATGCTGTGAATAGACTCCCGGGAAATGGAAGAAGCACCTAGTTGCCTGCGGTGGTTATCTTTCATTTCAGTCCGCAGCTTGTGTCAGCTGACAAGATGGCCGTCACTATGAAAACACCATGGGTGTTACTGCTGCTGAATGGCTCTTTTGTTTTTACATTCTTCTGTTGTGTGAACACTGTTATGGTTTCCTCGGCCGATAATTACTGAAGCAACGCAGGCTTTTTTTCTTCCCAGTCTCACACAAACGCCTGCCGGGCCTATAACCTCTGTCTGTGTGTGTGTGTGTGTGTGTGTGTGTGTGTGTGTGGGGGGGTGTGGGGGGGTGTCTGTGTTGAGTGCATGTTTGTAGACCTTGACTGTAATAGTACCTGACACATACTTTAGTACCTTTCAGGCACAAAGAGGCTATAATCTGCCAAAGTTTTTGACTCAGGAAAGGGAGAACAATTGTCTTGGCACAAATGGAAAGGAGACGGGTTTTGTTTTCTCAGAGATAATTTGAAGCAGGTCAAAAATGAGAGCATCATAATATGATTGCCAGGTGAATTGAACGAGGCCCATGGGCCGGGGGCCCTCTTTGTTTTTCCAGCAGCGGTGGCTGGGAGCGTTTGACGGATCCTAATTGAACACATATTTATTGTGCTAGGTTCAGCTGGAGTGTGACGGGTATGATGATGCCACAATTAGAACCATTAACAGGATGATTGTGCTTGCCTCTCTACAAAGTTTTTTTAGTGAATGAGGAGGTTTTTTTTTCTTCCCTGCCACTGTGATCCTGCTTTCAAAGCACAAGTGCCAGGCGGCCATCTGGAAAAATCGCCTCATGCTTTGACGAAAAGGATGATAGAGGCTTGATACGTCAGTTGTCATGGAGGCCCGATGCAGTAACAATCCTTTTAGCCAATGAAAGAAAAAATGCCAAGATATGTGAAACAGCCAGGAGGGTGAAGAAACTGCTCTTTGAGATGTCTCAGACCCAGTGACTGAACACAAAGTTATCTTCACTCCTGTCTTCAGGGCAAAATGTGAGCAGTCACGGGAGGCATGCGAGAGTGTCAGAGCCAGTGGAGAACTTATAGCTTGTTTAAGGCTTAGGAGAGTGTTGTGACCGTAGAGGCCTGTGTAGCAGCTGATAGGTTTGAGTGTGTCTAACCCTGTGATCTGTGTGCTAACATTGGCCTACTGGGGTAAGATCAGTTCCTCAACTCTCTGCCTTTGTCCCCTGTGAAGGGAGGCTTACCCAAGGACCCCCTGTTTACTCTGGCCTGCACAATGGCGAAGTCTAAACTCCCTTTGTTGGGTGGATTTAGGCTAGATTTACTTCAATTTGATCTGGGAGGGCCCCTTTTCATCAGTCTGGAGGTCTAATGCCCTTAACTGGCTTAACCTGGCTCCCCCTGCGAGCCCAGGACCCTCATGCCCACAATCTCTCGCCTCTTTGCCACTCCTGCTTATCCCCCGCTCCTCGCCTCCCCCTCAAGTCCCCTGAGAATCCTCAGCACCACTGGGGTTTGACTGTGGCAAAGCATGCTGGGGCATGGTTGGTGACACCTGGAACTCATGTTCAACATGTTACAAGCATGCTAGGAATCAGCATAAAAAACATCAGCATGACCCCGACCCTGGGTCTAAACAATGTGTGAGGAACGGGCACTCTGAGAATGAACCAATATAGATTGTGGGTCCTTTTAGCACTTGTTTGAAATGTAGAAGTGCAGCCTTCAAAGGAAGATGCTCTCTTCTCTGTTATTCTTGAAACTGTTTAGAGTTTAATACCCCACCGTGATGGCTTTGCTCATGAATAAAGATGAGATGCCGGTATGTTCTTCTTACCCCAGGACTCCGACGTCGAGGAGAGTGCTCTCTCTCTCTCTCTCTCTCTGCAGGCGGACAGTAGGCCTACTCTTTCAGAAAACATGTTTTCAAGATACAGTTAGAAAGTGATAAAAGTGTGTATTTTAGCATGCCTTTTATCACAACTGTCAAGCGTCATGATGCACTCTGTATGGGGCTAAAACTCATCTGTTGTGTTTGCCCCACTAGATATTGTTTTTCTTCGCAACCTAATCATCTCAGTTTGTAGTAATCCGGATACGCTGTCCTTTTGGAACATGTGGAACTTCCTGTTGGCCTTCCTGGTTGACAAATCAAACAGGGAACAGGGAAGGGGAAGGGGAGGGGGGGCGCACAGCACCATGATATTGTCATTTCCCAGATATGCTGCCAGTCTTTAGTCCTCATATCGTTTGGCACAGCCAGGAGGTAGGCTAACCACAAAATGGTCTCCCGTTGTTGCTACGTGCAATTTAAAACCTGCCTCCCAAATTCTGTATTCATGAGGCGAAAAAATATTCTTTTCAAAAAGTTGTTTTGAATTGCAAATTTCCCCAAATCAGCACCTAGCAGAACACATTGGAGGAGAGTAAATGCAGGGACAGTGTGGCGCTTATCCCCACCCCTGTAAGCTTCCCCACACTGACACGCTGGCTGCCAGACTGTACTCTGACATATGTGCCCAAATTGTCATGGCATAATTATGTAACCTAGACCATCCAGATTATTTAAATGCCGCCTAAAAGTGTCATCTTCAGTGCCCGTGAGGCTCTTGAGACCTGTCACCTACTGAATTCGGAATGGTAAAATTTTGAGGATGGGTCTCTCTCTCTCTCTCTCTCTCTCGGTCTCCCCTCGAGCTTGGCCTAATCCAGAGCCACAGCGTCACTGCAGCATCAGTGTTACCTTTGATGGGCCCGGATTAAAGCAAATCTACATTCCTTTGGTGGATTTCAAACACTGCCTGAACAATGATGCCAGCCAGAGGCGAGTTAATGAGGCCGGCAGTGGACTGGCAACGAGTGACTTTAAAATCAACCTGATTAGGTGAAGAGATATTATCTCTGCGCCTCCCTCCTCCTTTTGCTCCTTTGGTCTCTCGCTGTGTGTGTGTGTGTGTGTGTGTCTCTCTCTCTCTTTCTCACTCCTATCTCGCCACTTCACTTTTGCCTCTTTCTTCCTTTCAATTTTCTCCTTGTGTCTTTTTTGCTCTCTTTCCCAACTCTACTCCTCTTTCTCTCCCTCTCTCCCCTTTGCTCCTGCTCCCTAGTGAGTGAGGCCTGACTTAATTAGTGGGCTGGAGTGTGAATGTGCCTTTCACAGGGTGTTAATGAAAAGCTTTGCGCTTTCCTTTTCAGTGTATTAGTGACTGACTGCACCCCCCCCCCCCCACCACCCACCCCCCTCACACACACCTCCCACCCTTTTTGCTTGCCTCCTCTCCTCTCTCCTCCTCTCCTCCCTCTTCTCCTCCCTCCACTTCTCCTCAGTCCTTCTGACCGGAGGGAGGTGTTATTACAGGGGCTGTTGACTCTGCGGCTTTAGGTTTTGGGTCTCTGTTGTACTGAGCTGATAGCTTAATTAAACATGCAAATCTGATCTATCGAACACGTCTTAACAACCATTCTCGGTGTCGCTGTTATGTCGTGTCAGATGGTCTTTCTTTGTGTTTGAGCCTTTAAAAAAAAAAAATAATCTAATTATACGATACCAACTCATGTGAACATGGTCGAGGTGAATTCAATTTAACCAATGCCTGATTGATTTTGTTGGAACAGTATTTGTGCACTAGTGCTGGTCATTGGTGATGGGGCACACGTCAAAATCAATCATTGTACTTCTAATATTGCTCAAAACTCCACTTTTGTTGTCACTTCTGCCGTTGACACAGGTGTGCTTGCTTAGTCCATAGTGTGATTCATCAAAAGCTGTATATTGTTGTATGTGACATACCTTTGTGATTTGGATGGAGGTCTAGAGTACATGTTCAGTCCTGCTCTCTGCCGCCAACATTCCAAGAAACTACATTGTGAGTGCCCAAAGTCCATTACCACACAATAGTAAAATAAGCTAACATATGCATCTGTCACCAGTAATATTCATGTATAAGCACCGCTTGTCAGTGCTACTGTCACCACAAGCTTGTGTAATGGCTGAAATGCAGACATGATGAGAAGTGTTTCACCAGGGGTTAAGCAAACACTCCAAATTGATTGATGCTTTTTGACTACTGATATGGTGGCACTGCAAGTAATGATGAATTAGGCACAACTTCCACCTCCACTTGTCTGCAACCCCCAGGCAATCCATGGCTCAGTCATAGAAAATATGTAATTGTACATTTAATAAAATGGGTAGCTTCACCCATGCAATAGGTTGGCTGTACCAATGTTTTGTGTTAAACTGTATTGTATTAGCAGTCAATCATGGCTCACGCAAACACTTCTGGAAAGAGTGCGTCCTGTTTTGAAAACAATGTTTTCTGACACTTACCTATGTGTGGGGCTCCATCTCCTACATATTGCACCACTGTGCTTCTTAAATGTGGCCATTCAATACTGGGCTGGTGATTGTAAGAAGGACATTTTATTACCGCAAATCAGTTTTTTTTGCTTCTGAGGTTTTATTTTTATGATATATTTTGTAGGTAAACTCACATCTTGGACATATTTCTGAAATACTTCAACTCATCAATATATAAACTAATACAACATATAACTTAATTTTCTGTAAACACCCTAGTTTATAAACAGAATGGATACATAGAGTCAATAGACAAGCAGAGATTACAAAAATAAAATAGAAATGGAAAACATTTGTTTCCCGTAATCCGTGATTCTTTACTTTTATTTAAAATTAAGCTTCATGTTGCTACATATACAGTCTATTCAATCAAATTCAATCTCTTTCCCCGGGGGTCCCAAACATCAACTAGAAATCCTAATATACTCACTATTCCATGCATCATTGGTTGAATTAATAATTTGAACATGCATACCGTTTGTGTTAGATTGGGGTCACATCTACATTTAGCTGTTTCTTACTGTCATCTGACAGTCAGTCATTGATGTTTGATGAAGCTGTCTCCCTCATAGACAATCTTATGGCAGCTCCCAGCCAGGGAGAAAGCTAATCCTGTGTTGCAGGGATGTATAATGATATCCCTGGGCGCTATAGGATGTTTCTCTCGGTATGGTGCCAGCTTCCTGGCCCTCTGGCGCCACTCTTTATGAGCCCTGGCCTAGCCCCAGCACCCCAATGCCAGCCGTAGCCTTTAGTCGAGGGGCAGGTTTTGTAAGGCCTTGCCTTGTCACTTCCAACCAAAGAAAATACAAAGCAATGACAAAAAGAGCAATTTCTTGGCCATTGCTTGTCATCAAGCTAATTGAGAAAGGAGGGTATGTGTGGAGTCTGGGGATGGCAGACAAATACATGTGGCGGGTGGGGGGGGGGACTTCGTGATTGGCAGTGGCCATGTGGGAGAGTACTTATGTGTGTTTGTGTGTGCGTGCAATAGTGCATGTCTTGCGTTTTGTGTATGCGTCTGGGTCTGTGTGCGGGATAATCCTGGAGAATCTCTCTCTTTGAAGGGGAACAGATGTAGATTTACATATGTGGAGGGTCCCCAGCCTGTGATGAGATTAGCCGGTTGGGATCTTTCTTCACAGCAACTGGAAGGTGCATATTTAATAAATGCCTGGAGCTAGGCTGGGGCGTGTGGGGCTTGGCCCTCAGAGAGCCACAGGACAAAGGCAAACGAGGCCCATGGCAGGCTGGCCCATATGGGAACAGGGTTGCTTACAGATTGTGCTGGCCTTTCATTGGTTGGAATGGGCTTTAAGGGTTTATATACAGAGAGAGGGGTGCACTTGGCGGGCCACTTCTGCGTCCTCTCCACAACGAGTGGTAATAAAGGGATTTTGAGCTTGTTGTGACTCATCTGTGCGATTGTTTGCTTGCTAGGGTGCTTGTGGTGTGTGTGTGTGTGTGTGTGTGTGAGTGAGTGAGAGAGGGAGAGGGAAAGAGAGAGAACTTTGTGTGCGTGGGAAGGTAAATGTGTACAATGCAAGTCTGTGTGTGTAATCCAACTAATTTTGCGTTTTGAACATAATGTATAACATAATATACAATATACTATAGCAAATAAGATAAGTTATTATAAAACCATTATATAACAGAGCATAAACCTAACATAACAGTGGCCGTGAGGACGGTGTCAAACACGATTTGCACGTGTGTGCTCATAACTGTTTATTCTCAGTTGTTTGAGTGCGTTTTCCCTCTCTTGCGTCAGGTATGGTTGTCAAGTGTTGTTTACACAAAGAACAAGTAGAACAAGTGTCCCCACATTTCCCCAACTTCCCACTGGACTACTATGAGCCATTTGAACAAGAAAAGATCTTCGTTCCGACAAACCACAATAGATACGTGTAAACCACAACAGACGATACAGCTCGTGTTCATCTGTTATGAATTCCGACCTATTAATGGAGAAGTTGCCATTCAGTGTAATGTTTTGGCAAGTCGCTGATGTTCGAGAGTTTTGCTCCACAGAAACCCAAGTTAATAAGTTTTAATGCTGAAACAAAGTCACAAGTGTAGTACTTCTCGTATCAAGACATCTGTGAAAACTTTACTTTATCCAGCCTCATTGTTATCTCTCATCTTTTTTTCTCTCCTTGTGTTGCTGTATTGATTTTTTCTTTTCAAATGAGAGCATAAAAAGATAAAAACACATCCTCAATCTTGTTCTAAGACGATCCCAATGAGCTGTTCCCTATTCATTGGGGAAGCGGCTCATCTTTTTTAAGGCATTGTGGAAGAAAGGAGTTTTGGAATGAGTCTACAATTTCCATCTCTCTCTAGGTTTTCCCTTCCCAGTTTGTGGAGGAACTGTGTCCACTCAGTATGGTTTGATCATCTCTGTCTCGCAGGGAAAGGGGAAAGTGAGGTAGAGTGAACGATGAGAGGAAAGAGAGAGAGGGGAAGAAGCTGGACTCTCCCTGTGGTACAGTCTTCGCCGGCGCAGCTCGGCATAATTCAAACGTGTGTGAATACGCTGCGCTTCACCTCTCAAAGGCAGCCACTGAGGGTGAAGTGTAAAGTATAGCACCAGATCCTAGCTTTTAGGTCTCTGGCTTGTTTACCCCACAATCTAGTGTTGAGTGGAGCTGGGAGACATGAGCTTCTTTCACTTGCACTTCTGTAGAGGCATTAGAAAGAACAAACAACAGGCATCCAAGGGGGTTGGGTTGGGGGGGGGGGGGGGGGGGGGGGGTAAATGGAACCTTATCACTAGAAGAAGGAGGAGGGGGAGGAGAGGATAATATCAGAAGAATTCACAAGACGTCGAAGCGAGGTTATGAGAATTTGAGGTTAAAGAATCACAGAGAGAATATGGAGGTGGGGGATAATGATGGAGAGAATGAAGGGGAAGGAGGAGAGAGACAGAGAGAATGTACAGGAGGGCTTGATTGGAAGGGGGTAGGCTGGTGGGAGGGGGTGGTGGTGGTGTGTGTGTGTGTGTGTGTGTGGGGGGGGGGGGGGGGGGGGGCAGCCCTCTGTGGACCTCCTCACACAGACACCCCAGCTAATGAATCAGACCTGGTTTCTACCAGTCAGAAGATCTACGTCTCTGTGCCTCTCCAGAACAAAGCACACCTCCATTAATATTTTAGCGTTCTTTTTTATCTCAATGCTAACACTGCTCAACATGATCTTTGGTAGGGAGACCGTGGAAGAGAAGTATTGGGAAAGATGGAGAGAGGGGGAAAGTGAAAGACGGAGAAACAGACAGAAAGACAGCCAGTAACACCTTGTGTTCTCATGATTTCAACTTGTCTGGTGTAATAGTCCCATTGATAAAAAAAGAGGAAAAGAAATGGAGGTATGGACGAGTCAGTGGGATTGCATTCTTGCCAGATTCAGTACTTGTCTGATGCTTAAACTAGGATGATTTTCAGTGCTGATGTATACATCTTTTTCTTACAGTATATGGCTTCCATTTTTAAAATTGTCATTCTCAGCGCTCCTCACAGCAGGGATTTCAACTGTCTGAAAGTTTGCTACAAATGTAGCCTTCACAAAGGATACTCTTCTATATTTTTGAGGACGCTGATCTGAGATTTCACGTCACTTACTGTGATCTCTCATCCTCTGCTCGTCTCCTATCTGTTCCCACTGTATGCCTTAGAGGGAAGAACTGATAGTATTGGGAAACTATCTCTCTCCTACTTTGTCTGTCTCTCTCTTCGAATCTTTCTCCATCTCTTTGCTTGGAGTCAAGGAAACGGATAGCTGCAAGATTTCCATCTAGCCGCTCTTAGATCGTAACCACAGGAAAATCTCATAATTTCCCCTTAATTAAATTATCACACTGTCCTCCTTTGGGATGGCACGCCGCCCTAATAAAGTGGAGCGAGGTAATCCAGAAGAAACTATTGGGAAGGGCAGAGCAGCTGCTTAGCCATGCCTATTACAGCGACAGACATTTAACGCACTTAATGTACTATTAAATTGAATCTATTATTTTTTATCCCACGAGAACCTTCTACCCAACCCATTTGTAATCTCCGCATCGGTAACATTGGCCAAAAAAAAGAAAACAAACAAACAATAAAGTACAAAGTCATTACAATTCAACATGTATTCTACACATTACAGTAATTACTGGGCAACAATGGCTCCTCGCTCTCTGAGTTTGCTCGACAGAGAGATCCACAAACACAAAAGGAGGGCCTTCTAGACACCCTGTCTCAGACGCGTAGATTAATTGCTTCTTTGTACCCAGAAATGGAGGAGCAGCGCCCTAACCTGCATGCTGCTGCCAGGGGCGGTCGGCCCAGGGGATGTGTGCACGTGAAAGGAGGAGGAGGACCGTGGTTGTGTGGGGTGGAGTGGAGGCGGCCTGTTTTCGGGTGTCGCACAGGGCCTGAGGTGGAATGGGTGGTGGGGTGCTAGTGAGGGAAGGGTGAAGGGTGCCGTCAGGAGATCCCGGGGCAAGCGGCCGTGGGCACTCGGCTGTGAAAAGTCATTCAGAGGGAAAACGCCGAGCATCCTTTATTTATTTGTGTCTGAAATATTTATCTGTCACGCTGGCCGTTTTATAATGGGGCTGTCAGTCTCCTCTGCCCATTCAAGGGTGCGGACATGTTGCCCTGAGCACCCGCTGTGGATCTCCCGTGAATAATTGCTGGAATTTCACTTTTGGGAATGTTGCACTCTGACCCTGAACCTTGTTGTTTTTCTGCATCAAGAGAAAGGTAGAATGTTTTAAAGTATTTACCTTGGCTTGGCTTTTTCATCCATCAAAAAACACGCGCGCACACGCACACACACACACACACACACACACACACACACACACACACACACATTCAAGTTGGAAAATAAATAATTCATCCCTTTACTCCAATATGAAAACCCAATCAAGCTGAAAATCCCTGTCTTGCTGCACCTCTGAGCTGCCAGTGCTGCTGGTTAATGTGATGCTCACTGTTCTAATGCGTCGTTGTGTCGACACTCAAAGCGGAGGCCCCCTCTAAAGGAACGTACACTCCCCAACATTAGTGGAAATTTTAATCTGGTGTAATCGCCTAAATGAATGCCTACTTGGGTATTTCACAGTGAGCTGTAACGCCGAGTGAACGACGGGAGCCGCCATCTTTCGAATTGTTTCATTACAGCTGTCTCTTCAGGGAGAGACGTGCAAGTTTGAAACCCTGTCAGGCGGATAAAGAGACTAAGCACACAACAACAATACAAATATGTTTTGTCGAGGGCGGAAGATGCCTCTGATGAGGGGCGGGTCAGGTGGGAGCCCTATATGACACACTGCATCTCATCTGTTCACACTGAATCGGCTTAGCTAACGTAGGATGGCTTTCTCCGGCTGTTTCTTTGCACACGAGACGTACTGTTCCACTATCGAATGGACTGCTTGGAAGTTATCGTGGCTTGTTGACCGATAGTATGGGATTTTAAGACAGGTTTTGTCACAGACGTACATTTGCACTTGTGGACCAGCAAGGACATACATGAAGATATTGTCGGTGTACGCAGAGACGTACCAACTCTACATTCACACATATAGACACACAGAGGTATACTGAGGATGCTTACACACAGGAAACGTTGCACATGTCCCACATATAAACACTTACAATTAAGCAAGTGAGCACTAAACAGTAGTCCGGATACACACACACACACACACACACACACACACACACACACACACACCAAAATACAATGCCAGTAGTCTGAGCATGCATAATTAAGGTATACCTTGTTTGGAGAGAGTGCATGTCGCCTCTCGATGTGCACACCACATCCCCAGAAAGAAGCTTTGAATAATGAAAAGTGTCACCTATGCAAAATGCAGGAGATGAGTATATATGCCTGTGAATGTGCTTTTGGAGATGTTTTTGTGTGTGCATACTTGTGTCTATATACGGTTGTGTGGTGGAGTTGTGCATATGTTAAAATGTGCGTGCGGGTATCTATGTGTGTGCACATCTACAGACAGACAGACAGACGGAGGTGTCTGTAAAGGTGTGTCTACCTATGATGATGAAGAGGGAGGGCATCTTTGTCATTTAACATAGTGCTATTAGGACACTGAACCATATGTGAGTGCACGGAGCTGACAGCTGAGGCCCAGTCTTCCCCCGTCCACCCTCCCACATCCTCAACCCCAACCCCCCGAGCATCCGTCCCTCTCCCCGCCTCTCCCCTTTGACTGACGCCTCTTGTTGTCCCGTGAAGCAGAGGCACAAACACAGATGTGGTCCATGACATCTGTCGGGAGCCATGTCTTCATCGCAGTCTTTGTGCTGATGATGAGCTCTGAATGGGATAGGGTGTAGGGCGCTGACAGCCTTAGCCCATCACAGTCAACACTACTGAATGTGTGCCGAGTTGAAGTACTTGTCCTTTAATGACCCTGTCTTAAAATGATATGTGACTCTCGTTCATAAACTTTGTCATCATTTGAGGGCTACTGAACTCATTTCTTGTTCACATAAGAACAATGACATGTAAACCAAAATGACGTCAGCAATATTCCTGATTAATGGTGGCCACTGAGAAGGGCCTCATGAATCCTCTTGAAAATCTCTCCTCCAAGGAGGATGCAATGGTTTTTACAAGTCATTCCCATTTTATATCATGCTGTTCAACCAGTGACAACAGTTATTCTCTTGTTATACACTCTACTCTATGTTTATATCAATAAATAAATCCAACTGCTTCATTAAATGGTAATTTACTTCAAGGGCTAAGCACGCATGCAGTCATATCTAGTTGTTACTTATATCTCATCCTCTGGTCCCAGCGGTCTTCTGAAAGGAGAAGCCTCACTAGGACTCCTTGATGCTGTAATTGGCCAGAGGCACACTGTAGTTTTATGATAAATACAACATTAAATTATTTTAATTGAAGGACGTGTGCCATTGGTAAGCTAAAGGACAGGCCTCACACTGTGGAAAAATTGCATGAATTGTGTTTCTTTCTCATGTCACTTTAGTCTTTAGTCATACAACCGATTGAAAACAAATCTCTTATTCCTTTTGTCCCCGTTGAAAGATAAATGCTATTTTAAATGTGAGCTACGAAAAGTCAGGGAGGCTAGCTGGTCTCCAGGTACAGCATTGCAGTGGGATTCATTGTTATGGATGGGAGAGTGAACCCCACGGTGATGGGTTACCAAGTCTGCTGGAGCGGAAGCAGGACAAGGAATCAGGACAATCGGATGGAGTTAATCTGTACTTTGCAGACAATAGCAGCGCAGATAGAGTGATGAAGGGAGATAAGGAGATGGATCGTGCCCTCAGTGGTCTGAGGCTTAAGTTGGCCCATGAATTAGTAAAGTGGAAAAGTAGCTAATCGTGTTCAAGAGCTGGTTCCAACATGGGGGTAAGATGAGTGGTGAGCCAAGAAGCAGGTAGTGGCCAGTGAGAACTCCTCTTGGGTCTCACTGCGGGGAACACCCTATTAATCTACTGCCATCACAGTCCAGCGTCCTGATGATCAGCAGGGGTGGGGACAGAACATGGGGAGGCTCTTCTCTAATGTTCTTTTGCTTTCGTGGAGGGCATCAGGAGGACACTGTGGTTTGCATCATACAAATATTGCTGTAGGTCTAGCATTCAAGATGAAAGTGGCAATATTTGACAAATAAATATTCTTTTGTATTTAATAAAAAGATGTATTAATATATCACAATAGTCATATTTGTGATTCATACTGTACGTATAAAATAAACATACATTGAAATGAAACATACTTGGAAAGCAGTGATTTGATATAAGAGGAGCAGAAGAACAGGGAATGTAGAGGTGGATCATTTCACACAATGTGAGCAGTAACACCTTAATTTTTGCCAAATGAGCCTGTCCGGGAGAATAATCTAGTTCTGTTTTTCCTGTTTATTGATAAGTGAAACAAATATCCGCTGACCAGCTGAGCAAATGAACCCTGGGGCTTTGTGAACTTTGTGGCTGAAAGAAGTTTTTACAGATTCTGGTGGTAATCCACAGCTGTTTACATCTCTCTAATGTGAACAGAGAGAGAGCGAGACAGAGAAAAAGCATATTTTTGATGAAAATGGAGGATAAATGTTAACTGTGCCACAAGGGATGGTGATTATTCTTTGGAGCAAACAAGAAAGTTGAAGCAAGCTAATGATGAAGTGCTCTGACTTCCTGCGTCATGCATACAGTGTAGAGTCCATACACACTTTAATCGTCAACTGCAAAGCATATTGAGGAATTGGCTTAAGAACAAAGAAAAATCCCAAATTAAAAGGGTTACATTTTTGGAAGAAATTATTTACACAGTGATTTCCATTTTGTGAGATATGTTGTTCTTACCACATTTATGTTTCCTGATTTAACTAACTACAATACATACCCCCCCCCCCCCCCCCCCCAACACACCCGTCCACTGACAACAGCTACCATGAAAAAAACAAAACACCCCGCAGGCATGGACGAGACATAATATCTAATTAAGTTTCAGAGCTGCATTTTCATTTGTTAATCACTTAAGTGCTTCGAGGATAACCTGATATCCAAAGGTCTGGTCCCAGTAGCCCAAAATGTCAAAATGCAATTATATGCATGATTAGCCTGACCTGTTTCGATAGCACCCTCCCTCCCTGCCTCTTGCTGCTGGAGAAGCTGACAACTGCTGGCATGTTTATTTTGATGAGATTAGGTGTGGAGGAAGCCCCCACTGTGTGCAGCAGTCATGGCACCCCCATCTGGTCACTGGTGGAACTAACAGACAACCATCTCCAGTAAGCAGAGGGGAGAAATGAATTGAGGCACACAGAGTGTGTGTGTGTGTGTGTGTGTGTGTGTGGGGGGGGGGGGGGGGGGAAGGAGAGAGCACTTGCTCAGGTGGGGAAAGATAATCTTTCAATCTCTGTTTAGCCTTAGGAAGTGTGGAAAAAAAAAATAGAAACAAATGGAAAATAAATAAATAAAAATAAAACAATTTATGCTTCTTAAAGGATAATATGATCACAAATTATTAATCAAATCATCTTGATCCGGGAGGGCTAAGTGGAGGTGGGTGGGGTGGGGGGTGCTTTGTGGTGCTTAGCAGAGCAGCAATCCTCTCTAATCTGATTGTGTCGAGATAAGGCGGCTTTAGCCTCACCATTGTGTGACTCTGATTAAAGGGGGCAGGAGGCACACGGCTCTCCATGGTGGTCATGGAGACAGGTGAAGCTCACACACAGACACGCACGCAAATGTGCGCGCGATCACTTCAATACACGCGCAGACGTGCACACAAGCAACAGCACGCGGAGAAGGTCGAGCGACTTAACACACGCGCACACATTAATTGTTGTAATTACAGCCTGTATCTCATCTTTCTATGTCATCGTCGTACAGTGGGGAAATGTATCGACACGTCCCCACTTTTTTATTATTGGAGGGTTTACTGAAAAATACCGTCTCTTCTTCAAAGTTCAGTTAAAACAATATGAACACGTATTTTTTTTAATTTGCTAATTACTCCTCGCCATAAAACGGCGGTGTAATCCTGATGCGCAGATAGTTTACACTCTAATTTCATTTAAATGTCACTCACACTGTCATTTTCTAATCATAAGCAAACACACACTCGGCCATGCACACGCTGCATCAGAACTTTCTCCTGCCTGCCATGTGTCTCATACAGTTCCTATGAAGTTGGCCTGCTTAGCCTAATTGGGTGTAGATTTGAGTTTGGAGTTAATAGATTTGAAAAGGAATATCTGAGGAAGAGTGCATTTTGACAAAGGCTACAGACTGGGATGTATGGAGCCCATGTGTCTCCTGAGATTGGCGTCAGGTCCCTGGGTAGCCCATTAGAGAGTGTACCCCTGCCCGACTATCCCCCCCCCCCCCCCCCCCCCCTCCCCCCCCCCCCCCCCCCCCCCCTCCTTCCAGTTACACGGCTCCCCATACCGAGGGAGACCACAGCAGCCAAAGTAGAATATTCATGTTACACTACCGTGTGCGTGTGATCCCTCGGTCGGCCTAAGCACACACCGACATGCACACAAGCATGTACGCACAGACAAACACAACGCTCACACAGCCACTGATACGCACACGTAGACATGATAAAGGCCCGCCGCCATGAATCTTTGAAATGAGGAAAAAAAGAGAAACCGGCCTCGTCATTTTAAACATCTAAAATAACTGCATCAAGCGAACTTTTGAATTCAATTGCATCAACCTTTTTGAAATAGTACACAGCTTGTGTTGAAACGCTGAGGAAATCACCAGTTGGTTTCATCTGGGTTTCTCTGCAGGATACTTTGTGCAGTCGGGGTCGAGGCGTGTGAGGCCAAGACCAGCATGGGGAGACTTTGACCCCGGTTGGAGAGAGAGACCCCTTTGCCAATGCAAAGGGGTCTCTCTCTCCAACCGGAAAAAGGCCTTGAGAGGTGTTTGAACGCCAAAAGGCCTTTTAAAGTGCCACATCAGAGAGACGAAATAAAGAGGAGATTGACCATTTTCCCCTCAGCATAGACCACCTGGAAAAGCAAAAGAGTTAATGTTAACTACCATTTATGCAACCCCCCCCCCCCCCTTAACTTAGGAGCAATTCTGCTGTCACTCGACTCTCAAACAAACCTCAGTGCTTGTCGAGTTTTACAGTGGCCGTGCGAGATGTCCATTTTATTTATAAGGCACAAAAGTAGCCAACGTAGGATTTCTGTGCTGCACTACACCTGCAATACATTGTTGGCCAGGATATTAAAAGGTTGGTAAATTGAAATGTTCTTTTTCTTTTTTTTTTATAAGATCAACATAATACTGCTAAACAGAAATACTGGCATTCACAGTTGTGTTTAGTTGTTTGTTCAGATTAAAAAATAATGTGCCTGCAATACTGTGTAAAGTTTATCAGCAAGAATATATTGTATAAATCAGCTTTATCAGGGATAATTAGTTCTTTAAAAATGTCGCTGTTTACAAACTAGCTGAGCAGAAACTTATTAATCCATCTGGTTGTTTTTTCTTGACGGCATTCAAGAAGGAAAACAAATAAAAGGTTCTACATTTGAACAACTCTGCTATCTCTCCCCATATTGGTAATGTTCCACCCTCTACTTTGACCCCCTTTTAGTCCTGGCTTATTGAACATCGCCGGGGACGACAGCATCAATGTAAAAACAGGCCAATACTGGGAAATGACAAAAATTCAGATTGGTCGTGATGGAAGTTTCACCGGCTGTCGGCAGGGCCAGCAGTTTGAGGAGCAGTGGGCTGCGAGGCTTTGAGTGGGACCTCATGTTCCATTCTGTTTCTACGCCGCTGTGCCTCGGCTCTCTGTCCTCCTGGGCTGACACTTCACTGGAGCTCCAACAACTGCTGTGGGACACTGAACATCTGTAAGCCCGGCGCTGCTACCCGGGCCGCCCTGCACCGAGCACGGCGTGCTCTCAGAGCTGCGAGTGTGTGTTTCCAGCCCAGCTCTGTGAGGCTGTGTGCAGAATACTTTGATGCCGGTCATATTCAGTATACTCTCTCTGTGTGTGTGAGTGTGTGTGTGTAGCTAAGTGTGTGTGCACTTTTTTTATGTGCCGCGTGTCTGTGAACTAGTGTGTCAACGGCAAGAGATGGTTTTGGAGTTCGTCCGATGTGGGATGTGTGTTCATGTTCCCAACAAAACTGCTCCATGTGCACCGCAGTGTTGCCTTCTATTGCTTTCACATTTTTTAGGGGGAACTAACCAGGGCGGGCCCATCCCGACCGAAAATTACTGGATCGTTACCACTCTTCTCAGTCAATCATGTGACTCAACAGTTCTCCATTTTTCTTTTTTGTTGTGTCGTGTGAGAGAAAGAAAGAAAAAAAACTCCTGTGAAAACCTTTTGTAGTGAATTCAGTAGGAAAAAAAAATATATGTTTTATTAAACGCCTTATGTTTATTGACTTCTCTTTCATGTCAGTTCTTTTGTTCTGCCTTTGTAGTGGCAAAAGATCTCGGTGCATCATCATTTGTGAGCAATCTGAGATGTCAGAGGTGTCCTTTTGATGTGGAGTGCAGACCTCATACGAGGCACCACCTGTGCAGCGCTCGCTCTGCGCCTGTGGATGTTTTTAGTGTGCTCGCACATGTGTCACTGGCTGCAAGTGGGTGGAGATCTTTGTTTTGCGTTTGCATGGGCGCCTTGCCTGGACGCGTAATTATAAGTTTGTGTGTGCCTCCGTGTGCGTTCAATCAGCCACCTACAGCTCCTGCTCCTGCAGGCCGGGCATTGTTCTTCTTCTCTTACCTAATGACTGCAGGAATTGCAACAGTCTTCTGAAGCTCATTGGAGGTGTGTGCCGCTTGCCTTTGATCCCACTAATACGACGCTCAAGTTCAACAAGCACCCGGTTTGTGACGCATTAACACAGATGCACACATTTTCACAAAAGGAGTCTCTTTTGGAGTCCCTGAAACTCTGGGCCTGTTGCCCCGTGTGTCATCGTGCATCAGACAGATTACCTCAGTGGTTGTTGATGGAGAGAGAAGTCACTCCGAGTCATGCCTTCAGTGTTTAGGGGAAGAGTCTGAGCGAAGTCTCAATCGGAAGGAAACCAAAATAAGTTACATGCTGTTGATTTAAATGACGCCTGTGTGTTGAAGTTCTCCTTCATGTATGAGGAGCTTATTTCTGTGACATAAAGTGTGCATTTACAGTGCATTAAACTCAAGTGCAAGTGTCATAACCTGAAAATCTATTTGAATTTAAACAGTGTTTTACATGTTATCATTCGTCCTTGCAGCGTTTTGCTGTTGCCATCACGATAAATGATAAATATTTCAAATTCAAGAGATCCATCCCTCAGTAACATTTCATATATATATATATATATATATATATATATATATATATATATATATATATATTTAATGTCATGCTTCGATGTCATCTGAAAAGAGGCAAGGCGACAGCTTTTTCCTCACTTATTAATGTGTGTTCACTAATTACTTTTAATTATCTTCGAAAATCCCAGATTAATAGGAATACTCATATATTTATAACATGTTTACGCCGCAATGTTTACTCGAATGCAAACAAGCCCCACGAATGAACTATGCCGTAACATTTTAAATGAGGCTGGTTTGTTTGTGTTGAGTATCTACAAATGATCTTTTAAACATGCCATTGGTAGAACTTCTCTAAAGTCACTCCAGAAAACAAGCAGAAAGAGGCTACCTGGGGACGATTCCTCGAGTGCTGCTAATGAACAGAGGAAGGGAGACAACAAACATGTTTTCTTTCCTTAAATCTCCTGGCCTTGGTTGTTTGATATACGATGTGTGCCAAGACCTCTTGTGGTTTGGCGCAGTGCAGAGGGGAGACTATAAAAAGAGCAGCTATTAGACGTGGCTTGTCTTTAGTATGCATGCTAAAGTAACACTAACTTGTAGAATGAGGACATATAGGGATAACAAGCCGTACCCCCGCCATGCATCATTCAGTAGTTCAACCTATTGCCTTCATCTTTATGTCTTTATTGTGTATTGCTATCCTTTCCTTTCTCTAGTAACCTGCTCATTTTAAGGGTGACTTTTAAAAATGAAAATCTGTGTAATCTTCCCTTGTATCCATCTGTATTTGCTCATGTTTACTGCAGTTGATTCATCTCTTTCTGACTTTTTGTTCTGCTATTCTGCTGTTTTTTGTTTCTTCTGTTTCGGGCTGTGTATCGTCAAGAATCTGGCTACCATTACGTATTAGGATACAGGGCTTACGATACAATACATTACAACAGTGTAAGCAAGGCAATGCATTGCCATTTAAATAACAAATAAAAGAAACTCGCATAGCATAAAGAATATGCATAATGTCCGAGTCAACAAAGTTTACTTCATTTCATCTAATACAACATTGGCATTCACAACGGTGCCTGTAGCGTCCAACATCAAAGCACTTTACGAAATCCGCCACTGTCTGCCACGAATCTTCACATGGAAACTATGAATTAACATCAATAGTGTTTTTTGAGAATCGATACGGTATTACAAAACATAGTGTATGGATATTTTTCTTACAACCCTACTTCAGTAAGTGTCATGCTCTATAGACTCTTGTGAATGCAAGATAACTACCGAATACACACACACACACACACACACACACACGCACGCTCTCCTCTGTCGTCAATCAGCCCTCCCCGTCCTCTCTACTGCCACCTCTTCTACCACGGGGAAAAGGTCCCACTGATTAGAACAGGCCTCTAGCTGAGGGCCATCCATCATCATCTAACCTACCGGTCCTCCCTCCTGATCACCCCGACTCTCTCCCAGTGACACACACACGCACACGCACACACACACAGCTGCGTGCACAAACAAGTAGCGCACGCACGCACACACTATCTGAAGAGTTCACATTGATTGAATCAGGATTAATTAGCTATGAGGTAATCATTGGCTGCAAACAAGGCTGTATGTCAGGAGAACTGACATTTAGTCGACACAAGAGGGGAAGAGGGGTGTGTGTGTGTGTGTGTGTGTGTTGGTGGGGTGGGGGGAGGGGGAGGGGGGGCGTTATTGCTGCTGTTTGAAGCATTACACAGTCTGCTCCTTCTCCACTGTCGGGGAGAGGGTCTGACTGAGGCCTGTTTGGTTGTAAAAGCAAGCTGACAGCTTTGTGAACAAGTCCGAGCAGATGAGAGGGATTATTTTATTCCATGGCACGAGGACGGTATTGAGCAGACAGCACTCCGTTAGCTTTGGATTTGTCGGCTTCCAGTTCACTTGTGATTTTTCATAAATGTGCCCGTTACACAGTAGTAGGCAGTCGTAGCTGTCATGATTTGAATAGCCGCGGTACCTGTCAGGTGACGCCGCGTCAGGAGGGGTTTGCAGTCGTCTCGTTCAGAGTCTTGAAAACATTAAGCTAACATGTACAATAATATGGGACGTAATGGTTTTGTAAAATTACTTCAATCTTTGCGAGTAGATGCATTATGAGACACGGCCCCCACCCACAGTGAATAATGCACATTTACGTTCCTTTCAACAAACAAGAAACCAATCGGCCTCAGATGACATATCATTTTGGTCAGCATTTGTTTTGAATAAATGTGTATGAGTGCCAGTAAGGCATTTTTTACTCAACGCAAACCTCCCGGAAATGCTTTCAAATTGGTTGTATGGCAGCTGAGCTGGGACTGAGGATTAATCAAACAACAACAACAACAAGTTTAGTTTAAAGTGTCTTTGAGTGTCTAGAAAAGCGCTGTATGAATTCGAAGTATTATTATTATTATTATTATTATTATTATTAACAACAACAACATTTGAAAAACAATGTGTGTGATTGTGCTGCAACCTAAGAATCACCACTTTGCGGTGACTGAGGTCTGCACATACTACGTACCCTTACAATACTATATAGTATATATATATGTCCTTTCCTCCCCACTCCTGTTCTTGTTGATTTAACTCCCACCTCTTGGAGAAGATGGTGTGTGTTCCACCCTGTCCTGGTTTCCGTGAGCCACAGCGGGGTCTGAAGGTAAAAGTCTGTTTTCAGTGAGCCCAGACGAACGAGCTGATACATCGGGTTCATTCACTTGTACGGATGGTTCTTCCTGCTGTGCTTTAGGGTTGGGTTTTAAAAAACAACAACCGTACCAACATTTTATCATATATTATTTGATCATAGCATTCGTTAACTGAACACGCAATACAAGGTCCAAGAAGCATTTTTCTAATACATTTCAATTATACATCTTCTGAGATCCCTCTGTGCCTGTGTTTGACATTTTTCTTCATACCAGAACATGCTTCGAGGATGTGGGGAAACCTGCTAAATACAATAGAGCGCCATGCTAATTATGTTGCTGTCAATTATTCATTGGTGACTCAGGTTCGTGAGCTCGCAGACGCAAACAGTTTCCTCTATACCCAGTGTGTCTTAAAGGCTTGCTCACGGGGACCACAGAAGAAGTTAAAGGCATCAATATTTCATAGTTAATTACGCCACTGAGTTTAATATTCCTGGAGAGGCGCTTGTGGTGGCTTTCTGCTCATTGTTGTTAGTCACACACTGCTGTGGTGGAGTGTTGGATGAGTTCATAGAAGGATATGGATAGTCAACCCACTCCTGCCCAACACTAATGTAAAATAAAGAAATAGAAAACAAGTATTCACAATCTATAACGGCAAACATCCAAAATAAAAAGCTGCCGAGCTGTTTGTCCGTCTCGCATGCTACTGATTCGCTGTAACACTAATTGTCAGAAAAGTCTTTTATCAGATGAAGTTTTTTGAACACAGCAAAAAGGCAATACAGTTTTTACGGCCCTCAGTAGAATGATATTTTTCGATGTGCATTGGCTGTGTGCTAAAGTTGAAAAAAATAAAAGCACGGTAGTACAGCTGGCCTCATTTCACGCATCACTGTTGGAAACAATAATAAAAAAAACACTTAGAGAGGGTGAGCAAAATATATACATTGTCACCTTTTGTCTGTCTTACCCACACCTGAGTCCACCTGTCTCCACCGCTATCCTCAAGGGGCAAAACTGGGTATTTGGAAGTGGGTAATGTTAGTTTAGTCCCGCCTCTGCGACTAATCACCTAATGAGGGCATTAGAGGAGTGTTAGGGTCACAGTGATTTGTATTAGCGTGTGTGTGTATGTGTTTGGTGCAGGTGGTATCCCTTGACACGGAGGGACCCCAGGGAGACATTCAGGGGACCAAGGCTGGCTCGAGGGCCTAAGCTGTGCCCAGTCAAAAACTGCTTGGACGGTGATGGATACCTTGCCCCGGGGAGAATGGCCACAAGAGCACTTAACCGTAAACACACACACACACACACACACGCACACATACACACACAAATGCTCCACAGACAGAGCAAGATCCGAGTCCCAGACACGGAGCAGACACGGCGCACAGCGAGGTGGAAATGAGATGTTTAGCTTGATGATGCGTGACATCTGTAATGCATTCTAATTCTCCCCATCGGAGCGCTAGTCTTTAAGAATGATTGATGATGTTGTTTCAGCGTCTCAGTAAACACAGCTTAATAAATGAAGACCATGTCCGATCATCCTTGAATGGAAACACCACTTCAATGACTCAAACTGAATTCAGCATTGTCCTAAAACTATAAAAGCATCATGCGAATTTCACTCATTTTACATTTCTAGGAAATACTACCCCCCCCCGCCCAAAAACCTCCTTTCTCAATGTTTGTTGTTGTGTCACAACATTTAAACACATTTTTCATTCATTCACACCAAGGCACATTAAATTCCATTTCCTTGTGAATCCGTATGCATGTACGTCTGTGAGCAATGCCAGCGTGTGTGTCTCGGCCTCTCTGATGTGTGTCATTGTGTATGCCTTTGTGACCGGGCTGCTTGACAGTAAAACTGCTTGTTTGACTGTTTGGTAAACGGTGCAGAGAGTAGCAATTTCACAATCATCACTTCACGCTTTGCAGACAACATTATTACAGATGTGGTGTGGCCAAGTCTACTATTATCATTACTTAAACCCAGTGCAGTTGCCCCCGAACATAAGCCTACCATTAACGTTCAATGTTAATCACCCATGCAACCAGCCGGCTTGCTGTCTAGGCGGGCTACAGTATCGTATTCCAATATATTCTGCATATACCATGTAATTATCTAATACATTTGCAACCAGGTAGATACTGGATGCTGTTTGGGAAAAAGGAAAGCATTCATGGCTGCACGAAGCAGACGCGCTGCGTGTTTGTGTGCGCGGGTCTCTATACGAGTCCTTTGTTGAAAACATTTGCATTTCGGGGTTGTCGTAGCAGCATGTGTATTCACAGCAGGCAGGCTTCTGAGCACAACTTCCGCTGCACTTTTTGTATGCTAAATTCATAACATACTGTATACAACTCACCTCTGTGAATTTCCTCCACGGTATTGAACTGCTGTATTGCGTGACGCTTTGCCCATACAATATATTCTCAAAGTATTGATGGATACAGTCGGCACCATGCAGTAGCAGTGCGGTAGCTGTGTGTCAATACCCCAAGACATAAGTTGATATACACACCGGTACAATGAGCTGCTGTAATCCTCTGGGGAAGAGGGCATCGAATACATAACTCCACAGACCTAGCAGTCAGTGACATCAGAGGGTCTTGTGAGGTTCCTCCACAGGGGACCATCACCCCATGGGACCCCGAAGATTAGAGTTGGGGTGAATCTGCTGGGAAGAACTGTATTTTTCTCCACACGCTGTATTTGGTATAAGAAGAGGTTCTGGCCATCGGATGATTTTCAAGTCAAAAACCATACTAGCCTATAGGATGGTCAGCTATAGCTTACATGTACATATGATAACATGCTGGTGAATATAATGCACTTGTACTTCAATTAAAATGTAAATGTTCTTTTAGCACCATTCAAAACATTTATCTATTGTGCTGCACATTTTTAAGGAGGACATTGATGTACCTATATTTCTAGGCGATCCTCTTCCTTCATCCATTTCATCTACTGTGATTTTAATCAGACTTCCCCAATACAGTGTTGACAAAGGCATGGGCGGCTTCGGTTATTGTAAGCTTAAAAGAGGGAACTGTTTAGTATGGTGCAGACAGCTTTTAAAGCCAAATAAAATAACCAGTGTTTATTACAGGTAAAGTTCTGAATTACAAATGTTACTCTTTATATAACACAATGTAGACTAAAGCTATTGGGATTGTAATATATATATATATATATATATATATATTTCTATTTTCTTCGCCTGTCTCCACCTGTTTTAAACCATATCAGTTACAATTAGTCGAGCTTTCACACCAGGATGTAACTGGTGTGAAAGTTTTGACACAATGAGGCACTTTGGCTCACAACTTGTGACAGCTTTAAAACTTGCATACAAAATCAAATTTCCTCTGGTTATCAGCGTGAACACTAAACCTGTTACTGTCCTTTGTAAAAGCCTCTGTAGGGAGCTGTGTAGTTTAAATGCCAAATAATTAAACCTTATTACTGTGGATGTGCAATGAACTCATCCGGTGCCAGTCCAGTGTTATGATTGACTGAATATCTGCCGAAATGAATAATTAGACGTCATACATGTGCAGGACTGTGTCTTGGCCAGGCGCAGTGATTTACTCTCATCTGGTTGTCTGGCAACCTCATTATGATGACAGGAATCCAGGAGGTTATTGTTCCCCGGCCAAGCAGTGGTCCCACACACAACCCCCCGTGAAACCGTCACTGTTCATTTTCACACATCGGCTTTTGTACAGGGTTAAACAAAATATACACACATTATTAATGTATGAGCTGTGCTTGTGGGAAGATTAATTTCTACCTTTGCACAGAGGCAGGCTATCTGCTGCCCATTATTATCAGTTGTTATGCTCATGCTGAGCTAACTATCTCCTTCTGTAGCTTCATACACAATGGACAGAGAGAGTGGTATCGACCCTCTCATCTAACTCTTGGTCAGACATTGTACTTTCTAAAATGTTGTTTGCTGTGTGTGTTTTCTGTTTCACAGCTTTATATAGTTGAGTAATGTTTTCCAGTGCACATAGTTTTGCTATAATGAAAAAAAATAAAAATAAAATAATGAGCAGCATGTATTGCGTCCTGTCAAGGACTTGGTGTTCCCTCAGTAGTTACTTTATGTTTACTTGTTGTTATAAGGAGATGTGGGCGTCTGCATACTACATGGTAGGAATACACTATTGATACACTTGGCTAAAAGCGAAGGAATCATGTTCAGAAAGAATGCAATGACAGGAACAGATAGTTGGTGCAGTGTACACAACTGACACAAGACAATTAGCACTTGCCAGCCAATGGGACATTCTCCACTACAAGGGTTACAGACTAACAAATTATAGAAATAGAGGATGACAATGTGACTACACATGCTTGCTTTTAGTGTCAGTCTCTTGGCCCAAAGCCCAAAATGAAGAAACCAAGGAAAATGCACGACATGAAAGTTCAGGTTTCGTACAACAGTGGGTAGCTTATTAAATCCTCTTTGATCCGGCTGTCTTTGATATCTGTGCTCTCATAAAGAATTCACTTTCAGTAGTAAATATAGGTAGTTCAGAGAGACATCATGACACACACCCTTCATTCCCTTACAGTCTCTTTAAATTATACAAAACAACCTTGGAAGATATGCAGGTAAAAAAACCAAAACAACAACACCTAAATGGAATGGGAATATTCAGTTCCTTGACTTGGTTTAATTTGGGATTTGGGGAGATTTACCGGTTTTGAGGGTACTGAGTTCAGAACAAGTTCACCTGAGCAATTGGGAGCAATTAATTGATGCTCTGCAAATAATTATGAAAAAATCACATAAATATTTCCTCATAAGGTCTTAATGTTTTGCGTAAAAATGTACTGTAATTTTCAGAATTTCCTGGTAGGTCAGATTGTTTCATCCTACCTGTCTTAACTTCTGTCTATAAAGAAGCCATATGCAGTACTGTATATACCAACAACACTTCTTATTTAAAAAAATCAAAATTATTATAATGTGTTTCACAGTCTAAACATAAAGGTTTCTTGTGATTATCAAGGGGAAAGAGGTTGAACACCGGCACTGCGGCCATTGTGATATTTCATCCCTGAAAGTTTGTTGGTTAATCAAATGTGAGAAACTTTGCATGTGCATTTGTATATTTGCGTCTGTGTGTGTGTGTGTGTTTGTGTGTGCGTGTGTATGTGTGTGTGTGTGTGTGTGTGTCTGCGCTCTTGTGTGGCTGAGTTGACAAATGTGGCTGGGTTAGCTCGGATGAAAAGCCCTCTGCCCGTGACCCCATACCCCAGTTGCCATGGCATCTTTCTGTTTGTAATTGTTCCAGTTTTCTGGGGTAAAAATAATGAGCAGCATCTATCAGGGGCCTGCCGTCCCATCCTGTCTTGTCCAGGGCTTTTACCCTGACCTGGCAATGCCACCCCGCTGAGCCCACCTTGCCCGGGGGCCAGGCCTGTTTGTTTGCCTTGCCCAAAGGATGACACTGTGCCGCGGAGACGGAAAGGTCGTGGCTGCCCCTGACCTGACCTCTCACCCCTCCTTCTGCTTAATGCCAGGGCACTGGGGCTGTGATGACTGGATAACACACATTTACTCACAGTAAGATAAATGAGCATGCACACATGTTTTTCAGCACATAGATTCCTTGCACACACAAACACGCATCCACGCACCCACACACACACACACACACACACACACACACACACGCACACACACACACACGCACACACGCAGGCAAAAAGGAAACGCACTAACCCACACAGTCAAACTTTATGATCCTTCTGTGTTTCAGCTTCTCGCTACATTTTGCAACTGTTTGATGAATATAGGTGTTCTCGTCGACATTTATTGTTTTTTGTCTGGAAAGCCAACAACAAACAAGGTCTCCACAACAAAGAGATCACTACTTGACGTGTAAGTGAAAGTTTACTTAATTTGAACTCTAATCTGCCATGTTAGTGGAGCCAGGAAGATTCAGCCCCCGCGTCCTCATTAAAAAAAGTACAAACCTACTTTTGAACAGCAAGTTGGAGAATTGATTAAGAAGCTAACGCCTGTTTTGATATCCAATTCTTTCATTGTTCTCTGCTGGCTCAATACGCCAGGCATTTTCACTGTGCATTCCAATTACCTTGGTGCAGATCAAGAAAGGTGCCAGATTAACTAAAGAAACCTTGCTAACACAAAGAGAATTCCTAACTTAACAAGATGTCATTTCTCATTGATAAGCTCTGTCAGAATTTCTGTGGCTTCCCTTTCTGAATAATTAGGAGGTTTGGATTTGAATATATATCCAGATTTCAGGAATCGTTAGATACAGCGTGCGATGCTCTGTTTAATATTTCACAAACTTCCTCCTTCACTAAAAAGCATGAATATTTGTAATGGGTTCTTTCAACTTCTTTTTCCAAGCTTCCGCTCAAAAATGTAGAGAAGGTTCAAGTTTATCTAGATTTGATGTTGTGTACAGTGTGTTGCAGCTGATTGATCTCCTCTTGGTCGTAAATACTTAAGCTTAGTTCATGTGTTGCTATGGAGCCACTTAAATGTTATGTCAACTTTTTTCTTTTCATGGGAGATTTTAATGCTTATATTCTAGTACACGGTTAAAATGTGGATCAAAGCTCAAGTTTCAGTGTTTTTTTGTTGCAACCATTGAACTGAAATGTTGTCATTTGGGGCCCCTAGTCTTTGTTAGACCTCTAATGGCCATCAGCAGCCCACAGAGGCAAATATCCACCTTGTTTGGAATATTCTCCTGTGTGGTTCAACCTAGACTCGTCTCCATGGAAGAGTTGGCCACACACTGTGCCTCACTGGTGTCGCTGTCGGTGTCTTCTTTTTTTTTTGGAGCTCTTGGGGCATTTTAAATGTCATCATTTAGGCTTCATCCGCCTTAGTCAAATTGAGGAGAGCCCTTATGATAATGACCATCACCCTCCCCTGTATGCTAAATGACATTACATCTTTTCCCCCAATTTGAGATTTAAAATAGATTAGTTTCCCCCGAATAATGTCTGTTAGTAATGGGAACTCTTCAGAGGCTGGGCTGAAAATATAACATTCACACACAGGCCCACACACACACATACATCATGCTATTATCACACTCCAGGGGAAGTCTTATTAATCTTCAGACTTTTTTTTTTGCCCTTCTTTCTCATTTGGAGGCAGCTCATGAACAATTCAGCTTCTGCCTGCTAATGGTGTTTCACAAGGCTCTGTGGGATATCTTTTATACATCAATAAGGGCAATTATCAGCTTAACTGAGAAAGCGGTGTCGCCAGCTCAGCCATGCCCTTCTCCTCTGTGCTCTACACCAGTGTACTGTCTTGACATGCTTTAGTAAAACAATGCTACAGCCCCGCCAGATTTAAAGGTTCTGCGTGGCTGGACCGCCTTCAAAACAAAGCACAATAAAACATTTAGTTGGGCACTTAGTTGCAGGTTGAAAAGTAAAACAAATGGCAGCAAATTCAATTGAACAACTTTACCACGACATACTTGGCAAGCCACCATTTAGAAGTTTTGCGTACAATATATTGTTTGGTTTGATAGTACATTTAACTGTATGGTGCCGTTGAAAGCGGCTAGCTGTTTATTAGATTGTGTATTTTACCAGATATATATCTAGTATTTCATAATTTGTCTTGGTTTTAGCTATTCTTTTTTAATCATTTGAAAGTTTCAATTATTTTCTGTCGCCGCTACCATGAATAACAAGTTAAAGCACTTGGCACAAGAGGGCACTACATCCACGCTTACCCCCTAGGGATGCCAGCCCACCCCATCCCAACTGTCCTGCCCACATGCCATTCCATTGTTCTGAAGGGATTGGTGTGGAGGGGGCAGCCGTGCACAGCTGGTAGCATTAGCGGCTTAACCCTTGATACTAATGCTAATATAGGATTGGCATGGAGCAGGGATTGTGAGCCATATGACCACTGGCGGGTAGGAGTTAAGAGGGGCGAGGGGTTACTGCAGCTGAGCTGATCCAAGCATGGATTAGTGGGCACCGTGGCAGAGTTAGTCCACTGGTGAATGCCACCACTTGGGTTCAGCTCCGACGGCACTAATTAAATCGAGTGCAGGAGATATTGTGTGTTTGATGTTCAAGACTCTTATCGCAGTCACACTCTGCTCTGTTGGGTCGGTCAGCGTTATATTCACACTCCATGCTAAATAATCATTTAATCTAATTTCTTTTAAACAGTGTATGAATACCCCATTCAACTTGAAACAGTGCCCTGTGGCCTCTCTCCACTCCTACGCACCAACACTCATATCTCTGCCACCATCTTTCCCGGTGCCAGCCGTTGCTTCATCCCTCTGTACTCTGGTTCAGCCCCCTTATTGGCTGCCCAACAGTCCTCATCTGGTGAGACACCAGCAGCTGGCCAGACAAACCTGAGGTAGTGTCGTGGCTGTGGAGCTCAGTTGCCCACAAGCCTTTGTGCTCAGTTCCCACAGCAGCTCCAAAGCTCTGTTTATGAACAAGAGGGATCAAACCCGGGCTTATATTTATAACCACACCACCATGACCGCCGCCGCACCATTGCAGTAATCACCACTGTGCATTGAGTCTGAGTGGAGCAGACACTTGGCCCGCTCCAGATGGGCACCGGCCAGCTTGGCCCCTTAGCCCGGCAGCTCTGAACTGAAATCATAGACGGGCTTTGCCCCTGCCAGCTCTGAACTGGCAAACCAGTTGTTGTGATCTCGGGGAGAAAAAAAATTGGGAACATGATGATAATGTTTCAGCTTAATCATTTGAAAGGTCAGTTTTGCTTTGTTCGCTGTTGTGCTTTGTTCGGTGATTTGTGAGTGCAAGGTTTCAAATTGCTGGACTAATGTTCTCATGAAGAGTGTCTGTGTCATACATTTTGGCAGACTGTATGATTTGTCTTTCGACTGATGAATTTAAATGAGAACTATTATTTATATTTCCAAATCAGAAAGATTAAAGGGCTTTGTGCTGGTTTCACCTCCTTCTATATATAACTACTAACTACTCTTCCTTTATCAGCTAATTCTGGTTTTCTTTCTCTTTCGAAAATGTCATTATCCAATTTGAGTAAAACAATTTGTACCCAGACATCGGTATTTTAAGAGCTTTTGGAAGAGCATTTCTTCTTTTTTTCCATTCAAAAAATGTATCTCCCCGTCTTGACCCCTGGAAAGATGCAGTCGTGGTGGCTGGAAATGTGGGAAAAGTTAAATTAAAGCGAGGGCCCGTTTCACCACAGAGCCTGCCGCAACAACCTGACAATGCTACATTTCCTCAATGTTAGTGATCTAGCAGGCACATCGAGCCAAGGCACATCAGCAAACACATCCCTTAAACCATCTCTCTGTATGTCGAGGTCAGCTTCACTGGTCCCGACGTGCAGGAAAGTACACTGCACCGTGCCAGTTTAAACTTAGCCCACACTGACATGCACATTTGAGGTTTTAGGTTGCGTTTCAACAGTTTTCTGTGGATGCCTTAAAAAACGCCCTTGGGGAGAATTAGTGGGAACTTTGGCAGTACAGCGGAGCCACAAGTAGGTGAAAGGCAAACAGAGCTTGCGGATTGGCCCTGTCAGTCAAATGACTGCAGAGAACTAGCCATTAGCTCATTAGCAGCCCTCAGCTCTGCAGTAGGCTGCATGCTGGGTTTTGGCTGCGGTGAGGAGATGATAACTATTTGCTGTCGAGACCATGAGAATGAAAAATACTGGGACGCTGTAGAAATCTCTTCTCGACTATCAGAGTTTATAGTGATGTCATTTTATGCGCTCATTCAATTACACATAGGTCACAATACTGATCCCAACAATATTATCAATACTTAACCTTCCATTTCCATGTGTTCTCTTGACCCACAGTGTAAAAACAACCAAGCACAACAAGTGCAGACTCGAGGCCTGTAAACCAAACCAGTTAAGGATGAGATGGAAGGCCTCAGCATGAATAGTAAATCCCCTGTGATTGACTGGTATCAGTCAGATTGTATTGCTGACTTTCTGGATCTCTGTAGACTCAGTTCACATTGATCATTATCCATCTGACAGGTGTCCATGTAGCTCAGCTCTCTTTGAGGAAACGTCTGCCTGAGAATTAAACTGGCATATTGTGCCTTGTTATTGAGAATTGAATTGAACAAGTGCAATGTTAGTTTTGGTTAAAAATATCTGAAGAACAGAATGTGAGCTGTTTAATTAAAAAATCTGTTGAAGTCTCAAGTGAAAAATCAAATCAAAGGGGAACCATTTTTCAATTCAAACGTAGTCTTTTCACGAAAATGTTTTTTGACAAAAAAAAGTCTTATACAACGACTTTGAGCCGATTGCCTGCGTTCATCGGCGCTTGTGTTTTGAGTTTGAATGAGTTGTGTTTTATGACGCCTTACAGCCCAATAGTGTCTCGACGGGAGGTAAGCCGATGGTGGATTTTACTCGTTCAATTGCGCAATGCAGCAGTGGTCCTTGCAAACCCACCTGGCAGAGATCTGTACCCTACTGAGTGCACCTTTGTAGTTGTTTTTATGATCGCTGCTCCACAGCCCACTCATCTTTCAATAATTGTCATTAATAGAAAATATGTTACTTTCAAGTCGATGTGTGTGTGTGTGTGTGTGTGTGTGCGTGTGTACTCACACATTCACACATGTCATTGGTCTTTTCAGTATAATAGCTCCACTACAAAGAAGAAAAGTAGAGCATTTGGAGAATGCAGTTTGATTACAAGGAGCCTAGAAGCTCAGTTGCAAGGCACATGGTGGCAGACCAAGTAAAGTGTGTGTGTGTGTGTGTGTGTGTGTGTGTGTGTGTGTGTGTGTGTGTGTGTGTGTGTGTGTGTGTGTGTGTGTGTGTGTGAGAGCATGTGCTTGCAAACAATCCTGGTGTAGATTTGAATGTGCC
The DNA here is from genome assembly GCF_009769545.1 of Cyclopterus lumpus. Classification (NCBI taxonomy): domain Eukaryota; kingdom Metazoa; phylum Chordata; class Actinopteri; order Perciformes; family Cyclopteridae; genus Cyclopterus; species Cyclopterus lumpus. Next base: position 21,990,011 of record NC_046968.1, read on the forward strand.
TCCTCATTGTCTGTCTGAGAATGACAAAGGCGTGTACATGAATGCAGCTCGAGGCTCAGTGGTCTTGTCATCTGTCTCATGTGTGTGTGTGTGTGTACTTAGTTTGCAAGTTTATTATTTCATTTCATTTACAGACACAGAAGACAAAACAATCCAAGAGATAACAAGTGTAAACAGTTATTTCCAGCGTCGTCCCCCGATGTCATAGGGAAACAGGACAGACAAACGCTCCAGAAAGCTTGGAGTGTCAGCTCCTGGACGCAAGTGTGTGTGTGTTTGGGTGGAAGAGAATGAGATCAGGTTACGCTTGGGATAATCCCCCCAAAGCCGTTTTGTTCAGGCCTAAATCACTGGATATTACCCTACCCATAAGTGATTTTAATTGGTTGTCTCATATAACACACGCTCCCGCCGAACGCTTATGCCGTGCTGTAATTGGCTGAAGGCTGCTTCTTCCTGTTAAGTTCATGGGACAATAATGGTTTAGGTGGCAAAGTTACTAGATATTGACAGTGATCAAAGGATCAGACTCCTAACCATCTCACATTCATTGTCTGGTGCTGTTTTGGGCCTTGGAGGTCCAGGGTATGTACAATGTGTGAGTGTGTGTGTGTGTGTGTGTGTATTTTTACAGTACGTGCATTATGTGATTGTAAGCATATTTGTGAAGAGTTTGTGGCCGTAAATCACTGCCCTCCCGTCCGGACTGAAGATAGCACGTATTGTCCTCTTGCCTCCCACCTCCCCTAATTGAAGACTTGGCTCTCCAGATCATTCCAGATCTCTCAGTTACCATAGTGATCATGGTGGCTTTTATATCCACGGATGGCTGTGATGCTGCCTCCTGCAGACTCCATTGACCACAGTTTGGCCAGCCATCTGGGGTTCTAGCTGGCTGAGTAGAGGGGACTTTGGTGCATGCTGGTTGGCCGCTGGCATGTTCAACCTGCCACTTGGCTTGCCTGTTATCTTATCTTTCAGCAGGGGGATTCCAACACGGTCGCATGTCATTTTGTAATTTTTAGCACAAACTTTGAAATATATGTTATATGATTACATGAAGTTACTTACTTGTTCTCATCATCTGATTGTTGTGACATCCCCATTTATGCGTTGAGTAATTTGACCAAAGCCCCTAACCCAAACCCTTTGGTGGGAGTATTGGCACGGCGGACTCTTTAAATTCCAAACAGCCTGTTGTGTCATTAAGTGCAGACCAAATAATCCGTTTGTGGGGGCATGTTTTGTCTTTCATGCCCTATAAACTCGTGTTTTCTTCATAAGAAATGCTCATCTAATGCTGCTGGAATGGTATGATGGAGTTGAACACGCAACATATACGATACATATAGTTTTCTGTACACACATTTAAAAAGGTTGCATTACATCAAATCCCTCCCAGAGGTTAGTCACTAATGCTGAGACTCTTGTTACTCAGGGCAAACGAGGCCACACCATGGTTCATGCCTTCCTCTCTTCCCACTCATCGTCCTCTTGCCCTCTCCCCAAACCTTTGTTCTATTGTCATCTGTTGCAGACGAGGCTAAAAGCATCTATTTCTCTCTAATCCCCTTTAAGAGTGGTGCACAATTTATTTCTGTGAGGCCATTTGTCCCAGACAATAAGCGCTAACTGGCTAGACTTGTGTTGCTCAATTGCTCTCCCGGCCCACACAGCCTCCACTTCCATCGCACAGGTGCATGTGTGCATGCCCTGACCTTGGGAGCAATGCAGAGCTTGTCTTTATGAGGCCTTGAGACATGGCATGTGTGGCATTTAACCCCCTCATCACACTGTGACCCCCATTCTTCACCCCCTCCCTCTGCTTTGGACTGTCATTCCCTTTCCACCCTCCTTCCTCTCGGCCCCTCTCCCTCACATTCTGCTCTTCCTGCATATTCATCCTCTTCCACCTTCCTTGTTAAATCTCCTTCTGTCATTGACTTCAGCCCTTTAACCTGGCAGGTAAACAGCCATGGTCCAGGTGTGTTTGCGTGTGTGTTTTGGTGGGGGGGGGGGGGGGGGGGGGGGGGGGGGGGGGGGGGGGGGGGGGGGGGGGGGGGGGGGGGGGGGGGGGGGGGGGGGGGGGGGGTTGGGTGGGGGGGGTTGGGTAACCAGACAGCCACAGAATGTATCCCCTCCTCCCATACACTTGGATAGCTTGGAGAGGGTAGAGAGAGCTTGACAAGGTCGGTGAGCTTTGTAGCTCATAATTACTCAGCCTGGGTCTACAGTAGATATATCAAAGCAGCTGGACCTTGCAGGGTTCACACGATATAGAGAGACCTGTAAGCCAAAATTGGTTAAAATGAATCTGTAGATGAGTGCCGGTTTTGTTTCCCCCACGGTTTACAGCAATAAAAAGAGTAGCTTTGTTAATCATGATCCTCTACATTTAAGAGGATGTGTGAGTTGGTCGGCCTTAATGGTGCTCGAGTAGACGAAGGTCTGGACGTCACCAATGTCATCACCATGAACCCGGATGACCAACCAAACACATTTAAGGGCTGTGAGTCTGTGTGATGTAGTTGTTGCTGAGATATCTTGCTGTGGTTGAACTTTTTAAGATAAGCTGACAGCCTGGATCCCTCACAGAGTGCAACAAAATCTTAATACATGCTCGCAAATGATTTCTATGCTTCAGATACATTTTCAATAGGCAAAGTAACGGCATAATCCACCTTGTGTATCTGAATACTGTACCTGCCTTGATGGAATCTCTTTCTTCTCTTTACGATATTGCTCCCATGACAAAAGCATTCCGTACTTTATACAATTATTATTTTGATATTTCTATACTATTTACTGAATTAACTTCTGAGGCGAGATGGAGATTTCCCTGTTAACTGTTGTTAAAGGTTAATGTCTCATAGCTGCTGTTGATCTGTAACTGATTGTTGCACACACCTTCACTTGCTGCCGTCCTTTGTGGATTCCCAGTAAAACAGCCCTCACTCACCTGATGATTAACAAGATGGTGGAAGACACACGGGACCTCATTACCATTGTAAATACGTATCCCAGTGTTCCATTTTTCTTTCCAGTTCCCCATTTTTTTCTACCGCACGGTGAGAAGAGGAGACGGTAGAGAGGGTGAGGAAGGAACGCAAGACGATGTAAGAGGAGTGGAGTTCTTGGTGTTTGGGGAACGCAGATCCACCCTTCTCCTCTTTTCTCTAAGATTGAATCCCAAGATGTTGTCTTTCCCTCCTCTACAGGTTCCTCTGTGGGCCCCTACAATGGCCCCTTGGCCCACTACTTCCCAGCTTCCTCTCTCTGGGCTCAAACTCAAGGTTTTTACAGCAAATGCATAACCGCTAATGAGGAACTATGGAGGCAGCAGAGGAGGCTGCACAGACGGGGAGGAATATAGTAGAGGAAGAGTGTGAGAGAGAGAGACTGATTGAGAGACCCTGGGCTAATCATAAAACCTCTTTGGATTAGAGGCAAATAGTGCAGTATATTTTAATAGTTTACAAGTTTTCCACACTTTTATCCCACATTGTATGTGATTTGAACTTGAAATTTAGATTCAAGTCAAACAACTGCAGCAAAAAAAGTTATTTCTTCACGGAACTTTAAAAAAAAAACTTTCTTCCCGTCATGTAATGTTTGACTGAGGACCGAATGGCGTTCTTTACCCTGTAGTTTTGCAGGCTTCTTTTATGTCACAGTCCTATAACTGTAACAGCACAAACGAGAACAGCTTGAACATGCTGACATGAAAAGGTCTACGAACAGATGGGTGAAACAATAGAACTTTAACGACACATAGTCTCCTGACATACATAGTCTCCTGACTTCTACTGTGATTTCACAAGATGCCAGTTCTCCATTTTTCAAAGGGAATACTCAAAATGGTTATATCAAGATGAATCAAGACAAAGGTACGACATGACTCCTGTATCCAGTATGCCGCTTTATAGACATACCCGGGGTTTGATCTCCACTTGTATGTATGTATGTCAAAAAAAAAAGAAGAAAAGATGAGAAAAAAAGGGATGTGTTTCATTTAAGTGTTGCTGATAGATTCAACAGACAAACTTCATAAGACCGGTCCTATCCGGTGCAGGTCACACGGGAGTTGAATGTTTTTTTTTCCCTTTTTTGGTCACCGGACAGATTTTTATCATTTATCTACCCATGAAATTCCTACCAGACGTAATATAAGTTGACAACACAAATATAAAATTACACTTATCTGGAACATCATATTTCTGGTTACATTTTCTTAATGATACTCTCTGTGTGTGTGTGTGTGTGTGTGTGTGTGTGTGTGCGACACACCGACGCATCACTATAAGCTTCAAAGGACCGACATCCACTGTCATGTCAGTCAAGAGAGTAGCAAAGATATACCTGTATACCACATTTTCAAGAAGGTTCAATCTTCCTATTGATTTTTATAATATAATATAATATAGGAATAATATAATATATATATATTTCACATTTTGCTAAAACAACCTGCCTGTTACACATCAACACGTTATTGCTACCATCTTCATCCCAATACAGTCTGCATGTGTGTATTAGCAATGATCTGGCGATACGACTATGAACATTTTAGGGAAACTGTCATAGTATAAAGAACGAACCACCATCAAAATCATTGGGATCTGCATTTATTCCAGTGCTTGTAATGTCCAACATCACCGTCTTGACGTTTTGTGCGATCTGAGCTGTCTGCCTTGTCTATGCATGTAAACTAATTAAACTTACACCCCTGGATACAATATTTACTCTCCTTCACCAATACCAGTGCGATGCAAACATGTCATCTCTTTGGGGGATAGAAAGCGTACGGCCGCATCCTATTTAGGAAGCTGTAAAGATAGAAGTGCCTCTTTCGCCGTTCTTCTGGCACTTCTGGGGGAAGAACCGAGGTGACAGGTGGGGACCGACTGGCCCACGCCAGCTGACCTGTCAGCTTTAGACCCGGTGTGTTTGAAGAAAATGAGGGAGGTGAAAGTGGGGGATATTTGGTGAGAGAATGATGGGCCTAGGTAGTGTATGTGTGCAGCGTCTGGTGTGTGCGTGAGCGAGAGAGAGAGAGAGAGAGAGAGAGAGGGAGAGAGAGCGAGAGGAAGAGAGATGGAGGACTAGAGGATGACAAGAGAGGGAGACGGAACAGGATGGTACTGCTGATGGAGATGGGATATGACAGTTCTCTCTGGGATTGTGTGATTAATTGGGATCAGGTCACCTCTTCAATGTCTGGACAGTAATGCTATGCAGTCTCATATGGCTATTTACATACAGTAGGCTCCCTGTGCTGCAACCCCCCCCCCTCCCCCCCCACACACACACACACATTTGCATTGGGAAACAAAACACACACACACCTCAGTGTGGAATACTGTCATTATTTTAGGCTCAGATACTAGTCCAAGTTGTTGTAGTAGCAGCAGTGGAGCTTGTTGGTTGCCATGTTGAATTCAGCTACAACTTTTTTTTCTTTTTTTCCCTTTTTCATATTTTCCTTGTGCCGGAACAAATATATGTACTTGACAAGAGCTCCTACTAAGAAAGTGGTTGTCGGTGCTGAAGTTCTTGTGTTACCTTTTGCAAACTCTGTCTCAAAGCGCCAGCCCCTCTCGCAGAAGAGGGGATAAGATAGCATCCCAATGGAAAGCGCAGATACTAAGAAGACACACGGCACTGAATAATTTATGGCCCAGCAAAATAGAGACAGCCACTTGAAGTCCTGAGTAAGTAGGAGATAAAGACAGTGGTGACATATCAAGCCACAATAAAGACACGGAACAGTGGAGGAGGCAGGGGGAAAACGTTCTGTGAATTTCCTGAGTTAAGAGTTTGTTTTGGTTTCCCTGCACTAGCTGCCTCTCTGTTTGAAAGTTGCATTGCTCTGCCTTGTTTACCAAGTCCTCTTGCTGCTCCCTCTGTCACACCGGGGATAGTACCCAGGTGAGCGCTGCTGCACACAAGGAGGAGAGAAGCCAGTGGCCCTTTGATTCCGGGCCGCTGGTTCCCTCAGATTAGCTATTCTCTCTATACCCCGACGAATCGAATGGCAGAGCAGCCGGTGTAGCGGAGGGAGACACTTCCATCCCAATCGGGTGGCAGCGGCATGGCGGCTTGTTGGCTTGCAGGCTGCCAGGTTGGGTGCTGGCTGCCTGCGAGGCCAGGTGGGTGCGCCCTTTAAGGCATGGCCCCCGCTGGGCTCAGAGACGGACGCCCCACGCGGCCCGCTGGAGCTTCCGGGGCCCCCTCCAGCCTCTCCCCATTACACCTCCGCCGCGCTGATGATGGCAGGTCGCGGCGGAGAAGGCTGTCCTCTCGCCGCCTGTCACACTTTCATCCCTTTGCTCACTTCAAAAGTGACATCTGTCATCACTAAGAATCTCAGAAGCACCATGTTCCCGCGATGTGCTGCTTTGATGGTGATTTGGCTCCAGGCGTTTGTCATACATAACTTAGGTGGAGAACAATGTGAAATCACACTTGGATTTTAAAGGGGAAAAGGAGTCTTAGCACACTACAGGCAGTTAAAATCTAAATCGCTCTAACCACTGGAGGGAGCGAATCAAAGTGCAGCGTGAGCTGGTAGAAGTATCATTCTTTGCCTGTATCACAGTCTTGTCAGTTTTCTTCTTGTTCGCCTCGTTACTGTGTCCCCATCTGTGGAATGCAGCGGCTGCCAATGGCAACCGATCAGCCCGGTGGTATAAGTGTGCCATTTGGAGAGCTATCTGAATGTCTGCTTTTGCTCTGCAATCATAGAATACTTGTAGCGCACGGCTGTAACCGACGACAATATTATCAACAACAGCGCGGCTTGTCACTGGGGTTCATGAGGTACCGGCTGCAGTCACGCAAACCCGTCAGTTGGCTATGAAGTTGTGGTTCAGTCAGCGCGCGTTGGATGTTTGAGAGACGGGGGAAAAAAATGGATGGTTGTGTCGCTCTGTGCGTGGTTCGGTGTGTTTGGATGATGTTTGCGAGTAAACAGCAGTGTGTCTGTGTGTAGATGTGCAGCGCAAATAGCTGTGTGTGTGTGCGTGTGTGTGTGTAAGTGTAGGTGTGTTTGTGTGTGTGTGTGAGACATGTGGCTATTTGTTTAACAGATATCGTGACCCTGACGATGCTTTTCACCAGAGCTGTCAAAAACACGCCTCTCTTTGTGACCTTGACCCCCCCCCCCCCCACACACACACACACACATCTTTAGCAATATCCAAATCAATATCTGTAGTCTTCATATCCGTCAGTGTTACCTTAAGACTCAGCTTCTCTCACTGCATTTCTCTCCCTTGATTTCTCGTTGTCTTTTTTTGTCTCTGTTCGTCTCTTTCTGTCTTGCTGTCTTTCTCTCCCTCCTCGGTTCTTCCTTTCGCTGGGGTCAACCCAGAGTTCAGCCATCCCTCCTTCTCACCTCTCGATGACTGACAGTCCCATCTTCCAGATGGCTGCCAGATTGCCAAGCTCCTTGTCAGTTCATATTAAGCTATTTTTGATTAATGCATAATTTAAGGACCTGTTAAGTTCTCCCCCATAAGTATGTGTATCCTATTTGCGCTGTTCGGTCATGTGACATCACCGTCTAACTATTTATTGTTGTATATTTTTTTTCTTGCATTGCAATTTCTTTCTACTTATAGCCTCAAATAGGGTAAATACCTCGGCGCTCCACCTTTCTCATCTCTTCCCAGTCTGTTAACATAAACTGTCAGTGGAACCGACGTGGAACAGGATGATTAAACTTGTTTACCTCCGAGTTTCGGATACACACACACACATATTTGGAGGAGACTAAACATTTTGTGCATGTATTTGTGTATATATTTATGTGTTGGTGCGTGTGAATGTGTGCCAAGCCAGTAATTTGAACAAAACAACGGTCCGACCTGGAGCTTACTAACACAGTTCTGTTTGAGTTTATTACACTGAATTAGCCTTTTTGGGCTAGGCTATTCTTAATATTTCTAAACAAACATAAATAAATACAGCTAGTATTGTGTCTGCAACAGGTAGATATATGTATATAGGGGTGCAAGGATCACACAGATCGGATCAGCGGGGAAAGAAAACAAGAGGAGCAAATATAACTTTGCCCTTTTTTAAGATGACCTGATTATGTTTGTTTGCCTACGACATGGATTGCAGATAGTTGTTGAGCCATATCGGCTGATACAGATCATTCTTGTGGTTGCTTTGTTATAGAAGTTGATATACAAGGCTCCACACTATTTATTTATTTAACCATGGTCCCGAAAAGGAATTTCAACCCGCCATAAAGTGTTAACAGTCAAACTATGACCCCTTTAAACTGTTATTGTCATCTATAGTTGTTATTTGCATACAAAACACACAATTCAAGTGATTAGGTTTTTATTGTTTAAAAACAAATGGCAACAAAGTTTTCTTAGCTTTACACAATTCCTGTTCAAATTAATTTCTAGATAATAATAAAAAAGACCACAGATGTCAGTCGTCACGATACATAGGAGACATCAGGAGCCTATGGTTTGCCAAGCGATGCTCGCTGAGAAGCCTGCTGCAGTGAGGACACATTGGAGAGTGAATGAACTGCTGCAACTTAACAAAACAAATTCCTCGGCACCTGTTTGCCTGTGAGTGTGTTACTATGCCTCCCTGTGTGCATGCTTTCTAGCCGAGTGTGTGTATCCCTTAGGCATTTCTGTGTTGTAGTTTTGTGCTATAGGCCTCAGTGCTTTTTGTGACTGATGCTCTCCTGACTTACACCCACTTTTATGTTTATTATTCACCCGTTCCAATGCATTCACTCTTGGGTAAACAGAAGCGAGCTACACAGGGCTGACACCATCAGCATGGCACACACGGAACACCCATCTATTCATCCAGCTGTCAATCCATGGCCCAATATTGTGGGGGTAAATATCTGAGCAATGCTGGTCCGCTCCACCTGCAATTACAGTTGTGTGATCCTCAACCTTCTGCTAGTTAGCCCACAGTGAAAGGATGCAGTAGGTGTGGCCTAAATTAAGCAAAAACAAATTGGAAAAGGAAAAAATACTTTTAAAAAGGACACAAGTAACACATTGGTAGAGAGTGGATTGGTTGAGGCGATGGGACCAAAGCCAACCTCGACACAATGCCCCTGGGCTGACAACACACCTGTATCTGGTCACAGTCGAGCAGCCTGCAGGTATATAGAAGAAAACACAACCTGAACCATCTCTCTCTCTCTCTCTCTCATACGTACGCTGACATTCTCAAATACAAAAATTCTATGCTTAGCACCCCCTCACAAGTTGGATGCATGGTTTTCTCATGCCCTTAATGTGTGTGTTATCGTCACAGCAACGTTCCATGTATACAATCATAAACTAATAATAACCCTACTTTAATCACATGTTAGTAATAATAATACAACAATAAAACATGTACTAATTTTAATAATATAGGGCATTTCTGGACTATTTAATTAATTTCTGAGTAATGTTGTTGAGTGAAGAGCTCAAAGGCTTCATCTAGTGCTCCGTACTAAGGGGCTGCTCTAAGGTCGTTTTTAGTGGGTGTTTTACAGGTGTTGAAAAGAGCTAAAATCCTGACTGGCATGGCAGTGCTCAGTCCATAAATATTACTGACATGGCCAATTCAGATGGGACAAGAATTCACTATGCTGTAGTAAAACACACATTACACTTTACATCTATGTGTAAAGCATAAATCCTGTCCAGGCAGGATTTAGCTGTGCTGTTATCTAGTGATGACAGCACTCATGTTACTGTTACGATGTTTTTCTTTCTACTTCCTTAGAGTACTCATATCTAACTTGAATCAAATTGGGTGTTATTTAACCATTTGACTGACCAATAATACCACATCAGCTTCGTGCAGCTCAAAAATAAACATAGTTATGCTACATGTGGTAGCTGAATGTAAATGTCACATTCCCAAGTACTAACTCATCAAGTTCAGCGCGGGTACGCGAGGGGGGCGGGCGGCCCACTTCAAACAGCCCACTGGGCGCTGATGAAAGCGTCGCCTCCGTGGCACAAGCTGCAACTTTCATTTGTTTCATAAGAGCACTGACAGATCTATCAGTCATAAATATCCTGGAGAGAGTGGTGGAGAGGCGAAGAAATGAGGGAATAACAGAAAGGGGGTTGAGACCTTCAGACATTTATAGTTGTGTGTATATATAATAATAATAATAATAATAATAATAATAATAATAATAATACATGTATTTATATAGCACCTTTAAAAACAGGATTTACAAAGTGCTCTACATAGAAGCAAGGTAAAAACATAACATCAATACAAGTAAACATTTCAGAAAATACACGAGGCAAAGGAGACAATGCCATATAGGCAATGAACACAATAGAGAAATAGAAAATTACAAATACAAAATAAAGCAGAACAGACAAACTAAAATAGGGGAACCAAAGAACTGCATAAAAGGACGACATCTTGGAGGTAATAAAAGGTGTACCAGTCCGGTTTTGGGGAGTGGAGTCAGCAGGAAGAGTAGAGGGTGCTGAGGGAGCTGTAACAGTTCCTAATTTCGTGCCACCATCTCGCTCTTGGGGACTGTTGTTGTGATGATATATATATATATATATATATATATATATATATATATATATATATATACATATATATATATATATATATAGTAGTGTGAGTATGGGTGTGGGTGTCTATATCCATCCCTCTCTTTATTAAAACAGGATTCAGGCATTGCCGCTTGTCAGTGCCTCAATCCGTCAACGTGTCTCCGGTATCTGTCGTTGAGATGTGGCCTTAAGAAGTAACACACCCACCGCCGCTCATCACACTTGTCACATGAGATTAATGTGTGCCCATGCATGTACAGTATATAAGTGAAAGAACAGTTTTTTATCACCCTCCCTCTTCGACTTCTCTGCCTCCTCGGTCAGCGAGGAGCACGAGTGCTACACGCGAGGCCTGCAAGGAGCCAATCTAAACGCCGATGGCGTCATTATTCTGTACACGGTACAATCAACGTGTACCTCATCGTGATAAGTTAAAGCAAAACAAAAAACCTGTCTATTGCCACTTTAAATGAATACATGCTTTGGGAGTCTGGGCAGTGCAGGGTTGTGATTTCCTGAATTTGACCTGCTACAGCACCGCACTCTCCTCCCGGCAACTCAGACGATTAGCGACCGGGGCGAGCGAGGCAGAGGGGCCACAAGGTGCGCTAGCTAGCTAATGCTTGTCTCAATTGTAGTCTGATGTACGGTAACATCACCAAATTCACTGCCATTGATATTTACCGATGTAGCAACGAAAATGTTGCCAGCCCAGCAAACCTTCTGTCTCCGTTGTCTTTCAGTGGCGGAGGTAGCTATTATTATTATTATTATTATTATTTCATGGAAATAAAAAGAGCTGTGAAATGAATGGATTCGAGAAATAAGAGATCCCTGAGCTAAATACAAGTTGCCATTTGAAAAATAATATATATTTTTTCACATAAAATATTAATATAAAAATCTATTCATTGAACTCTATTGGTTAATTTATATATTTGTATTTACATTTCTTTCTATATTTATCGCCTCATTACTTATTCCAGGACTTATTTTGAAGCCATATTATTTATTTCGTAGGCATATTCATGTATTTATTTATTCAACATTGAATGAAATGGCATTACATACGCACATATGTCCCCTGCCTTTATTTTTTTATTTTTTTTATTTTCACTCGCCACACACCAATGCCAACTCCACAGAGCAGAGTGCTCCGGTTTCAGTCGTGCACTGCATGCATAAGCGATCGAATCGTCTCGGGAGCAACATATTAATCAATGATAGAAACACAAAAACATTCCTTTGCGCTAATCATCAACACTGTGTTTGATCTATCCAGAGCTTTAATCTTGTCCTATGTGGACAGAAGCACGAGGAGAATTGTTGTATGTGCATCACAGCCCTCTTAGCTCTGGACAAGTTTACACTGATTGTTTTATGTATCTAGGCCTGGACTCCTGATGCCTGCGATGCTTTTGAACCTGGCCTTTTGTGTCCTCCAACAGAGCTTTTGTTCTAGATGAAACAGACTATGTATGGTCAGCGCTGAGCTCCTGTACAACCAAGTGTCAGCTCCACCACACATACACACACACACACACACACACACACACACACTGTGAACAAGTTGGCATGCAGACCCATACTTGTGTACAACAACATGTAAACCCATGCACACACATATTTGTGTGTGTGGGTGTGTGGGTGGACAGGGGCATCTGTTTTTTCTCAGCAGTCTGACGTCCTACAAGAGCAATCTCAATTACAACAGAGACTTCAGAATTAAAGTTTCATCTTACTGTAACACCGTGGCCTTTCCAGGCAAATCAGAGCACTGCTGTTTTCTTTTCAACAACCCCACCATGTTTTCTCTTTCTGAAAGGAATAAGTTTACTTTTATTTTTTTTAAAAAGACATTTAAAGTAGGGAGGAACTCGCTGAATATACAGTGTATGCAGTTGTCCACAGAAACAACCGGGCTTGTGCACAGCGTAGGTACTCAAATCCTCTCTTTTCAACCATAGACAAAGAAAGCTGCATTCCATTTGACATTTCGGGTGTTTTACCGGGTCTTTCATCCAGAGCAACTTAAAATGAATGCAACGGCAGACTGAGTTTTAATTTATATATGCAAACAATAGTAAAGTCAGTTAGGGTCAAAGCAACAGCGCCAGTCATCCGATTTGTGAGACAACAAAGTAAAAGTCAGATAGAAAACAAGGGATACATTGATTTGGTCCAGTCAAAGTAGTTTAAGTGAAACCTGACGGTGTCCTTGTGACACTGACGTGCCGCTGCCATGTTATTCTGAATAAATGCATAGCTCTTTCATTTTAAAGAGCTTATTCTGTCTCAAATTTTGCTCAAAATTCATTCTTTAAACAATTTGACACACTAACTTTTTACCGCAATGTCTCTGCAATATGTAGTTCACCTGTTTTGAATCTCCTCAACGCTGAAGCACGCTGACGACCGAAACATTAGACGCAGTGTTGCCCCATGAATCCGTTTCCTAAAAAGCTGCATGTGCGACGGCGGCTATGCGGGCCTTTGTTTGTTTTCCTTTTTTGATGTTGCAGAATCTCGGTCGCACTTGTTCTGGTGGTAATGTAACAAAAGCTAACACCGGATTGCTTTGTGCTTGGATGTGTTCAAAATAAAAAGGGGGCGGGGGGGGGGGGGGGGGACAGCGCCATTTTGTCCTCAAATACTTGGGGTGGTGCATGAAAAAGTAAATGAGCATCCTGATATCGGGGCTTCTTAATTTTTCAGCAGACGTGATGAAGTGACTTTCGACTGATGTTTCCTGAAAGTGGCAACACGTGTCCCTCTTACCCGGCTGGTGCAGTCCTCTCGTCTACAGATGTGTCGCTTGATGTACCCTTCGGATGGCACGCTGCCACTTAATAAAATATCACTCTTGCTTTGACAGGGAAGCCTTAATTGAGTCCCTCGTCAGTTTTATCAAACTGTGTGTTTTCGTCGTTTGAAACTTTTTTCCTCTATATCCCCCTCAGTCTCTCTCTTGCTCTTATGGAATATGCTAGCAGTTGGATCCTCTGTAACCAAAAGAGAAGGGGGGGGGGGGTCGGTGTTGGGGCAAAAAAGAACAAAGTGAACGAAAGAAAACACTGGAATGGGAAGAAAAATAAGAACCAGTGTAAAAGTGAGGGAGAGCCAGTAAGAGAGAGAGAGAGAGAGAGAGAGAGAGAGAGAGAGAGAGAGAGATAGCCTTCGGAGGCTATCTTGTCATTGGATTCATAATTCAGGTTCATGATTTTAATTTCCCTCTGTTCTTATCAAAGGCCGGTGGAGCAGCCGGGGGAAGGCTGGTAGTTAGCTGGATAACTGCATATGAGATGAGCTGCAGCGCTCCGTCACAATGCCTGGACCACATAATGGGGATGGAAATATGCCGAGAAGAACAGAGTATCCAGTCACTCACAGCGACTTCCTCTTTCAACCAACAAAACCCCACAATCATGCGTTGTTTACAACCCCCCCCCCCCCCCCCCCCCCCCCCCCCCCACTCCCCCTTTATTTTTTTGACATCATCTCCATTTTCCCTCAGAAAGCCGTAAGCAATCTCTCGCCCTCCAAAGTATATTCAATCACACACGGAGACGAAACGCCTGCGTAAAGCCCCGCGAAGATACTGCGGATGAATAATGAATTTCGACTGTGTTTGGTTGCAGTCTTTTGATTTGATAATATTCTCTTGTATGTCTATAATAAAAATGTCGTTCTATCAAAGTGTATCCGTCGAATGCAATGTAGGAACATTGTCGCACACTAATGCAGCCACCGGGCCGCTGTTATAGGTTGGTGGCAGCTTCGAGATTTTGAGCTTGGTTAAGCCAGTTTGAGTTGCCCGTAAAGGGCCCTCGAACTGAGTAATACGATGTAGTACTAATTCATGATAATTGTAGTAGTAATAATAATAAGTGCACATTTATTTGTTTAGCGTACGCCACCACCGCGTTGTGCGTATTGCGCAACATCGAGGGCACTGTTGCAGCCCCTGTTGAGGTGCTCCCTTTACTTTGAAGGCACAAGAAACAACACACACACACACACACACACACACACACACACACACACTATTGAATATGTTTTGATGTTCGTTTCTTTTTCTACTTCTCCTCCCTGTCTTATGGTCAGATTTCCCGCTCTAGTATTCTCCCTCTCCTTTCTCGTTTTTTTCTCCCCCCACATTCTCTCCATCTCGGTACATCTCTCTCTCTCTCTCTCTCTCTCTCTCTCTCTCTTTCTTTGTCTTTGGTGCTTACAGGACTCAGTAGTGCCACTGTACTTCAGCCATTTGATCATTAATTTATCACAGTTCCAGCAGTTTGTTTGACAGGTGCAAGTGCTTTCATCTGACTAGCGGTCGGCATCGCCGAATGAACAAGGGACCTATATGTTGAGTAAGTCGGTGGGCTCGGAGCTGAATGGACCAATAGGTCTCTCCGCAGAATGAGCAAGTGTGCCAATATGGGCCTTCTGGCTAACTGGGCAGGTGAGCTGGCCCGTAAACCAAGGCAGTCATCAAGTCGGTCATGCGGGCCTGCCAGGGAGAGGAGTCCAGTAAGTGCTGGTCCCCCACTAACTCCCTGCCAGACTCCGTAGTCCAGGTGCAAGCAGGAGGTAGAGCTCTACTCCAACTGCTCTAGCATTGTGTACCATGTATCACTGCGCAGGTAGTACCGGTAAAATGATTTGTTGTTAGTTCAAGGTGGATAAATTACCATTGAGCCTCACGGCTGCACCAGGTACTAACGAGCACAACCAGTGGTTGCGTTAGACCTTCTCGCTGCCCATTATGTTGACAGACAGTTAAAGGAGTATTTGATGGTGGATTGTCCGATTCTAATTCAATACACTTTTTGTCAAATTCAGCGAATTTCTCTTCACCGTCCGTGAGCTGTCTGTTCTGTGTGCTTAATGGAAACATGTGTTCACAAAGTGGATCGAACTGAGCCACTTAGACCAGCACTCGTTCCACTTAATGTCGTTTTGTTTTACATTCAAAGCTTCTATTGAGGTTTTTGAATAAAGTTTCAAATTAGTCCTCAGTCCAAAATTCTAAGACGGCGGCAGCGCTCGCGGTTCTGTATATGCATGTGTTTGTGTTTTTTAAATATTTAAAATGCCGAACAAGATTATATATTGTTTATTTATAAGGGAAAATATGAGCAGAGACACGATACCGGCCATGTGGTCACTTGTCATGATGCACGCAGGCAAACACAAACACACACACACACACACACACACACACTGAATGCGCACTCTGCTGCCAGACTGGAGACTGGACTCACCAGATATTTAAAAAGCAATGTGTGTGTTTGTGCTGCAACCTTAACAAGAATCACTTTGCAGTGACTGAGGTCTGCACATACTATGTACCCTTACAATACTATATAGTATATATATATATATATATATATATATATATATATATATATATATATATATATATATATATATATATATGTCCTTTCCTCCCTACTCCTGTTCTAGGAACAAATCGTGTTGATTTAACTCCCACCTCTTGGAGAAGATGGTGTGTGTTCCACCCTGTCCTGGTTTCCGTGAGCCACAGCGGGGTCTGAAGGTAAAAGTCTGTTTTCAGTGAGCCCAGACGAACGAGCTGATACATCGGGTTCACTCACTTGTACGGATGGTTCTTCCTACTGTGCTTTAGGGTTGGGTTTTAAAAAACAACAACCGTACCAACATTTTATCATATATTATTTGATCATAGCATTCGTTAACTGAACACGCAATACAAGGTCCAAGAAGCATTTTTCTAATACATTTCAATTATACATCTTCTGAGATCTCTCTGTGCCTGTGTTTGACATTTTTCTTCATACCAGAACATGCTTCGAGGATGTGTGGGAAACCTGCTAACACAATAGAGCGCCATGCTAATTATGTTGCTGTCAATTATTCATTGGTGACTCAGGTTCGTGAGCTCGCAGACGCAAACAGTTTCCTCTATACCCAGTGTGTCTTAAAGGCTTGCTCACGGGGACCACAGAAGAAGTTAAAGGTACTAAAGCACTCGCTTCAACGGGGAAAATGCTTCATGAGCTCCTTCTGCACCAGCGCTGCTCGGTGACCCCTACTTACAGACAAGCTCCAAGGTCTCCTGTCCGTCAAAATGGGGGACGGCCTTCAGATTTTTCCGCCATTAAAAAAAGAAAATTCCATCAATGATTGAAAATATTTGGTTAGCGCGACCTCTGAGCACAGCATACACTACATGGTAAAGACTTTACCTGGTCAGCTCAATCGTTGTCCATCACGGTCTCAATAGGACGAGTTGCACTCTGACCAGCTCATAATCAGTCCAAAGACAATAAGATAATCGAGTAGCTCATCTCCACCCCCTTGTTGCCATCCAACCTCCAGATCTGCGAGCCAATGGGAACAGAGTAGGGCCCTTAGACATGGGAGTGCCAAGAGATGGGGTATTCACTGGCCAAAACTTGCAGAAAGCTCTCCTGGGGACGAAGCATTTGTAAAAACCTCCATTACCCCTCTTATGACTTAGTAGTAGTCAATATTCAACTGTATGTTCTCCACTCACCGTGTTGGTGGAGCATTCTTCTCTCTCCTCTCATATGACTTTTCTCAATGGGAATTTTATTTGTCTTAGCACAGAGTCAAATGGATCTTCAATTACGCCAGTCTCTCATTATTAAATAGCAATGTATAATGTATCATTTCTGAGTGACGGACCAGATAGTATGTTTCTCCAGAGGCCTGGATTTGGATGTCACACCCTCCCCACACTGACACATGGTGTCTCTCTCTTCAGCTGCGCGTCATTAAAAACATCTCAATTCAATATATCTCTTTAAATTCACCACCAATTCCCTTAAAAAGCATTGTTTGCACTCGGATGCTATGAATATCATTGTTTATGTTTTATTTATATGAATATATGGTGCATGCTGGATGTTCTGAAAGACCTGGAAGCCAAGGGGGGTCAGAGGGGACCAGTGTTGGCTCTACCGTGAGGGCCTTTCACATGTTTCTTCTTCATCCTATGCAATGCAATGCAAAGATGTATTTGCTGGTCAAGATTGAATCATATTGCTTGAGGGGTTTGCAGTACGCTCCGGTGTTGAGCAACCAATACGAAACCCATACTTTTCCCCTCTTTGTCTCTCTCCCAGTAATACCCTAGTCCTCCCATGTTTTCTTTCTTTCCTTCCACCATCCTCTTTCTTTCGTTTCCCTCCCTCTATCCTCGGAATCAAGGTCTGCTGGGGCATTTTTAAGACAGAGGCTTCCTGGACTATTTTGGTATCAAAGCTTTGAGGCAGCAAGAGGCATGCTCTCTGAAGTTGACATGTGAGGAGAGGAGGGCCTTCCTCTTTCACTGGTTTGTAGGGGGCAATGGGAGGGGAGGCACTCAGTAGCCCTGCCAGGAGCAGTCTCTACTGGGGATATGAGCCTCAAACGCTCCCCTTCAAGCCCTTCCCCTCCCGAGTCATTGGGGAGGCTTATATTTCACATGTTTGGTGCCCAGTTGACTGTATTTATGGATGTATGGTGTTGGGATGGGTGTGGGTGCATGAATACATTTGTGTTTTTGTGTTTACATTAGCACAAAGATCCATTGTGGCGGTGCTTCTGTGTGCAATTGTTTCCAACATTTGACATTTGAGATTGAAACAAAGCTTCACAAAACTTGGCAACCCCAAATGGCAATATGTGATGTTTAAAATATATATATATATAAATTCTACACACATTCAAACATTTTTCTGAATGTGATGGCTCAACATGCAAACTTGTTTTAGTAGCAGATGACACTGTGGGTCAATTGCTTTGTGAGAACAATATACCGGTGAGCCGACCTGACTTTAGGTTCACTTTTCGTCCCTCATATTGCCGGCTGGGAATTTAGTTTCTGTGCAGCTCCATTTTAATGCTGATTAGATGTTTTATTTTTACATCAAAATCTTGCCTGTATCTTTAATATAAATGTAACTAGCTCCAGCCCAACGAGGTAGACTGTTGTCCAGATGACCTCTTTTATTTTCTATCCCCGCTGAAGAAGCCCGGCCTGCAGAGGATCTGACTGTGACTCGGTCTGACCTGGCTAGTCTCTCTACCAACGCACTGCTCCCTGATTCATCTGCTGCCAACCCCTTCAAGTTATTCATCTGGAAGAAATATGCATTCATCATTGTATTTTTAATCACACCAAATAGATAGACAAAGAGAATGCCTTAGGGAGAGAGGAAGCAATCTACAATTCCCAGAACTCAGATGGTATTCCTGCCCTGCATCGCCAAACATTCCCCAAATTGACTCTGAATGAATTTATTTTTAATGTGAGGAAGATGCTCTACCACAGAGAATAGAGATGGTGTGTGCGTGTGTTGCGTGTGTGTGTGTGTGTGTGCACGCTTCTGTTCTTGTCCGTCTGCAGTGCTATAGCATGTTTCTGTGTGTGTTTGCTTTTTCGTGTGTCTGTATGTGCATCATGTATCAGAAATGCAATCGCACATTGTGTACACATTTACTTAAGGTCGTGTCTGGATGCAAGTGTGCGTGGTTTTGTGTGTTGTTGTTTTTTAGATTACATTAGTAAATATGAACGTGTAAGCAGAATTAGATAGTGACCCAAACACAGCACCAAATGTAGTTTTTTGTTTTTGTTTCATGTTATACATTATGGAATAACACTGTTTTTAAAAGTTCCCCTTCTTGAAAAACCAACCACAAAGCTATTAAAGTTTCTCTTGCATAATCCCTGTTTGACCCATCTCTGTCCCAATGAATGCCCAGTATTGTAGTAGAGCTGTTTGGCCGAGCCAGCCCCAAACAAATGAGCGAGCTCATCCCTCCATTCTCCATTCCATTGTATTCATTAATAAATTAATTTATCAGCTCATCTTGGTTCCAGCCTAATTGAGTCCCATTGCAGCTTTCTAAGTAGGACACTTACGGATCCGACAAATGGAATGGTATCCGACCCTCGGTCCTCTGGGCTATGATTTGGCCCTGTACCCTGCAACACACTGCTTTGTTAGCTGCTCCTCGTGTGTGTGTGTGTGTGTGTGTGTGTGTGTGTGTGTGTGTTTGAGTGTGGCTAGATCTGATACCTCTTTCATCTGCTTTGAGCTATCTGTTGATTATCTCAGTGCGGTGTCGTCGTATTCTGTGTTAGCTGAGACGGATTGGAAGGTGGGGGTCGCTCTGAGAAGATAGGAAGAAAGAGCGAATAGAGGGCCTTCCTGTTACTCCCGTCAGAGACGAGCCCCCACAGTGTTGTGTCTCTGCATATACACACACGCAAATGCACACATTTGTGTGCACACAGCGCAAACAGATGTGGGCTCACAGAACAGGGAGGGTCTTCTATATCTTAATGCCATTACATTAAATTTTTATATAATGTTATGCAAATCAGAAATGACAGGAGATTATCTCCTTGGGACCTTGAAAGGGATTCGTCAGTTCTTATTCCAATAGCCCTGGAAAATAGCCCAGACGTCCTGAGTGGAGAAATATGGCAGGGCGTGACGGAGCCTGCCGCTGCTGAAAGCGGAGACCGTGAGAAAAAGGCCCCAAGTGTTGGCTATTAAAATCAATTTACCCAGGAAGTCAATGAAGAGAAATCCCTTAGTAGAGGCACCTCCCTGGACAGCTCAGGGGTCCTGGAAGAGGAGCACAGGCAAGGATAGAGAATGTGATCGCCGCATGCCAAGGTGAAACTAACACACGCCAGAGGAAGGAGGAGGAGGAGGAGATAGGGGGAGGTAGGGCGGGTGAGGACTGCCTTTCATGTTTTCCCCTTGTTCCCATTTTATCTCGACAGCCCTCGACAGCATGTGCGAGATAGTTTTAAGGAGCTTGGCTCGGCGCGGATGCTTCCTGCCTGCTTGTTGTGAGAGTTGGATGTGGAGGAGAAACGAGGGGGTTTGCTGTGATGTTGGGGAAGGACTGAGGTCATGTGGCTCGTTGTCCTTTCTACCAAGCGCCAGATACGTACCGACATACTGTATGCACATCAGTGCTCATCACGCGACTCCATTTCCCTCCACTACTGTCAACATCCCTCTCCCATCCCTTTTTTCCACTCTCACCACAGGTCAGGAGTGCGGCAGCCATGCTTGCACAACAGCCAGTCTCAATATTGTGTTAGGGACGGAGCCATCCATTACTGAGAAAACAAAGTCTTGTCTGTCTCCAGTGCTTTGGGCCAACAATTAAAGACATCACGCCAGCACAGGGGCACCGGAGCGGGGAGGATGGTGGGGGGGATGGGGGGGCAGACCTTATCAGAGTCATTGCATCAAATATTGATGGGCCTAATTGAGGTTTTTAGGCTGTACAAAGCTTCCTGAAGAAGTGTGTGTCTGTTTTTATGGCAAAGTACAGTCCTGGTCTACCAGAGCAGACAGAGAGAAGAGTGCAGTCTTGTGTGTAAATTGCATACTATGTAGACTAACTGCAGGCAATTGCATGTTATTGAGATGGAGGATGAGGCAGAAACTTGTACCAATGGAATTATTCTCCCACGGATGGAAAGTATGTCAACACAAAGTTATTGTAACGGACTCTTTAATATGTTATACACCTCAAAAAGAAATGTGTGAGGGACATTTGAAATCATAATAATGCCGTGATATTTTTATTCTCTTCTTTTTGAATATTCTTCCATATTCTCTCAGAAAACAGAAATAGCATCTGGGCTCCCTTTTGGTGTGCATGTCTTCCCGTCTTTCTCTCTCTTTCAGTCATTTTGAGATAATGCAGGATTACGTTTCAATCTTTTTTTTGCTTGAAATATAAAACTTTGCTGCTGCAGTTCTTATCCCTATCTGTCTCTCAGCGTTGGTCCCTGGTGACACCAGAGTGAGAATGGCAGCTTTAATTTGTAGGAAAACAAGTTGAGAATATTGATTTCAAAAAGTGCTCTCTTCTCCCCTTGGAAAAAAAAAAAGAAAAGAAAAAAAAGACGAAGAAAAACCAACTGTCTGCTATGTGAAAACCTGTAGCCTTCAATTAAGTGCAGCTTGTAGGTGTGTGTGTTTTCATTTGGGCATGGTGTTCACTTGAAATGACACATTAAAGGCTGTGTTTTACTTCAATCAGACTGTGAAAATATACACACAGACCTAAGTGTCTCTTGAAGGGCTCCGATGTTGGCACGCACACCCAGCCACCATACAGCACCAGACAGATGGGCGGTATTTATCTTAGAATAAGAACCATGTTCTCCCGCTCCAAGAAGGGAAAACACTGCCTTTCCCACTTCTGAAGACAACGCGTGTCCTGGAATTCATGTCCGTTGATGTTCACGGGTCTCAAGTCTCACGGGTCTCAAGTCTCACTTTTCCTCCCTAAAAAACTTTTTGAAAAGCACCAAAAATACCCGACACAGCCTTCTC